>NC_137821.1:32176132-32248632 GCF_963921795.1 Nannobrachium achirus | reverse complement strand
ATATGCTACCTGGGGTTAACTACAGACATCCATAGGACATGTGGATAGCTTTTACATTTACCATACGTGAACTAAAGTTTTCGGCGCTGCTCAACGAGGCTGGATTACACGATGTGTTCTGTGCCTCCAAGGAATAACACTTTCTTCTGGGCACCTCAATATAACATTGGATATTTTCTTGTCATTTTCTTAAGGTAAGACATGGCTTTATTTAACTATCTGTTCACTGTGGAGTTAGCCAGCCTGTTTTCTTCTCCTCCGTGTGTGTGTGTGTGTGTGTGTGTGTGTGTGTGTGTGTGTGTGTGTGTGTGTGTGTGTGTGCGCGCGCGAGCGAGCGCGCATGCTTGCTTCACTTGCTTGTAAATATTGGTAGCTGCTGGTTATGGATCTTTGGTGGTGTGGTTGTGCCACACCACCAATGTAAATGACTGCTTGATTGCTTGATGAATGATGATTAACTTGATGTTTGGCTTTATATGTCCTGGCTGTGCTGCCTCTGTCTGCAAAATAAGTAAATAAATCCTATAGATAGACATATGGTGTCTAGAAAAAGAAGCACCTGTTTTACACTTTTTTTTGTTTATATTGTGTTACATTTGGGTACAAAATTAACTGCAGAAATCCGCTAAAACAACATTACAAAACCGCTAATATCCGCAATTTTTTTCGCGTGCGCGCGCGCTGCGCGTGCATGAGGTAATAGAGGTCGTGCACCCCCTGCTGGAAGAGGCTAGAATCGCCTATGGCTGTCACGATTATGACATTTCACATGACGATTAATTGTCACTCAAATAATTGCGATTAACGATTTAATTGTGTTTTTGTCGTTGACAATTACATTTCTGTTTGGCTTTTAGGCTTTGAAGTTGCACATGATAGATATGACACAAACCTAAATAAGAAATTACTGACATATTTGACAACGTAATACTTAAAAAAGAACATTGATAGTGGAAATAGCCGATCTACAAGCCTAACCCGCTGGTGTGAAGTAACTTACTCAAGTTTTTTTTGGGTATTTCCAATTTTCTGTACTTTTACAGTGTTTTTTGCAGGTCTTTCAGTCCGAGTGTATCAAAAAAGCAACTGGGTTAAGCACCGTTGGTCCGACCAGTTTAACATTCACCAGTTTAGCATTCACCAGCGTCGGCAGGTTAGCATTTCACCAGGTTAGCATTCCACCAGCGGGGGGGACAGGAGACACAGAAAGAGAGAAGGAGAGAACAGAAAAAAAAAGAAAAGAAACCGGAACAGTTGAAGGTCAAAAAATACCTTGAAATGTTCTCGCAGAAGCAGAGAGCACCAGACCAACCCCCCCGGCCCATAACACAAGAAAAGGGGAGTTCTTCTTAAATCACCCCAAACTTATCACTACTATTCAACATATTTCCTTTGCATTTAATTCCCTCAGAAGTGGGCAAAGTAATATGCATACAACCTTAAGCGGACGCACCGCAGGCCGGGGCCACGCTATAATTCAACAGGGCTCTCCTGTGCCTTGGTGAAAATTACCCAAATGTGGTGTTTAATGAAAACGACACACACAGGGGCTCCTGCAGCGCGGCGATAGGCTGCTGGTGGGAGTGTGTCATCTGCATAAGTTAACGCATTACGACCTGGAATTACTTTAGCTATTCAATAATAGCAGATATACAAGCTCACAGTGTGGCACCGAGTGCCGCGCTGTGAGCTTGTAGATCTGCAATTTTTTTTTTAATTGGTGCTAAATCTTTGAATATATGTATTTTTAAAGCGAACATCTTGTAACTCAAATTTTGCTTCTGGGTGGTCCCTGATACTATATACAGTATTTTCTGGACTATAAGGCACACCTGACTATAAGGCGCACTGTCAATGAATGGTCTATTTTCAAACTGTTTTCATATATAAGGCGCACCTGACTATAAGGCGCACATAATAGACGCTACCGTTGCGTTATGCATCCAACAGATGGAGCTGTGCTAAAGGGAATGTCAATGTCAATGAATGATCCATATATAAGGCGCACTGGACTATAAGGCGCACTGTAGTTTTTTGAGAAAATTAAAGGCTTTTAACTCATTCCCTGCCAGGCCCGATAGTCCCGAGATTATTCCAATGTCTTTCCCCGCCAGGCCCGATAGTCCCGAGAATTAAAAAAAAAATATATATATATATATATTTTTCAAAAAAATTAAAAAAAAAAAAAAAAAATTTTGACCCCAAAAAATGGAGTAGGCATGATAGCAATCGCGAAATTTCATGTTTAACCCCCATAGCAACCCCATCTTTCAAGCATGGTAGCCATTTTGGCAGCCATCTTTGTTAAACATAGTGGCTGTTATCTCAGGAATGCCTGAACGGATTTCCATTCGGATTTTTTTGTTTGAAAGCTGTGAGCAAGGTGGACACACGTGGTGCATTATCTAGGCATGGGTGTGCATGATCCGTGCACACCCAATTACATGGAAGTCTATGGAGACGAATGGCAGGTGGGAGTACGGAGGTATGTTAAAATGGCGGTCAATGTGTTAAGTGCGCCTTATAGTCCGGAAAATACGGTACTACATATTTTGAGATGGGGGTTGACATGAAAAGGTTTGAGAACCACTGAGGTAGAAACATGCGTTTTTCAAAAAATCTTAGAAGGATTTAAAAGACGTCAATAATATTCAAGGACACAAAAAATATTCAAAAATGTTCAAAAATAGCAGATCAAAAGAAGCTGCTACTCTTATTATTGTACCACTTCATTGCCTTAAATGCTTCATTTGAAAATCAAATAAACAAAGTTAAAAAAGAAAAAAAAAATAGCAGATCTACAAGCTTGCAGTGCCAAAAACCTTTATTTAGAGGACATTTGTGGAATCGCGTCAATGATATTCAAAGACACAAATGTTCACGATTTCTCAAAAATAGCAGATCTACAAGCTCGCAGCGCGGCACTCGGTGCCGCGCTGCGAGCTTGTATATCTGCTGTTTTTCAGTAGTCAAAGCATAAAACAATGGTTAAAGTAATAATGCGTTTCCCGATCTCGACGGGTTAATATTCATGAGGCGCGCAGCAGATAGTCAAGAGGTGAGCGGCGTCGCTCTTCTCCTCACACAGCGGGCCCGGCTGGAAGCTGTGGAGGCTGGGGAAAGTGCGGGGGAGTTTAACCCATTTAGGCCAGAACACATTATGACGCAATATTTTATGCTTTAAATATAAGAAAATAGCAGATATACAAGCTCACAGCGCGGCACCGAGTGCCGCGCTGCGAGCTTGTAGATCTGCTATGTTTGAAAAATCGTGAAAATTAGAATTTTGACCCGATTCTATAAGTGTCTTTTGTATCCTTCTAAGGTTTTTGGAAAAAAACTATGTTTCTATGTCAGCAATCTGGCCAGCCATCGTCAAAGAAAAGGTCCTTTTCACTTAACTGGAGTTCAGTTAGTCTGTTCTTGAGAGACTACTATGTCAGTGGTGCTCAAACCTTTTCATGTGAAGGACCTTCAAAATGATATTTATTTGGCCACGGACCCCCATTTCAAATTATCTAGTTCCAGGGACCACCCAGAAGCAAAATTTGAGTTACAAACGTTCGCTTTGAAAATACATATATTCAAAGATTTGCACACATTTTCACGACTTTTTCAAAAATAGCAGATCTACAAGCTCGCAGCGCGGCACTCGGTGCCGCGCTGTGAGCTTGTATATCTGCTATTTTTCACTGGTTAAAGCATTCAATAATTCCATGCCTAAATGGGTTAATCTAGTGTAACTTATGGCCATCATCACCGGGGGAATATCAGGCGACGGCGTGAGTCTGATAATAGCCTTTCTGGAGGGACGCTATGACCTGTAACTGGCACATTCTTTTTTTTGTGTGGAGGCTAAAATACACAGCGGCGTGTTTAGCGGTAAGCTAGCTCCCCGCCCACGTGTGCATTTTCAGGTAGAGGTGGGCAGTGGTGGGAAAAGTACTAGCTTTTTTTTGTTTTACTTAAGTGGAAGTATCGATACTGCAATGCAGAAATACTCAGTTCCGAGTTAAAGTCTGGAATTGAAAATGTACTTGAGTGAAAGTACAAAAGTATTGGTATCAGAATGTACTTAACCCTTGCAAGGCCCAGCGTTGCTTTTTGGCAACATTTTTTAAATCATTTTTAAAAAAATGTTATAATTAGTTTTCCTGTTCTTTTTTCACATTAAAGGAGCTATAGTCAACTTATTCTTGAAAAACGGATGCAAAAATAAAAATAATGTTTCGAAAATATTTTATAAAAAAATAAGCTTCATATATGTGTTTCTATTCAAAAAGCGTAAAATAATGATAAATTAATCATTTTGGCCATTGTCAGACCAACACTTTGTTTACATTCTAGTCTATAGACTAGGATGTAAACAAAGTGTCGGCCCTACAATGAAAAAGTTGACTATAGCTCCTTTAACGTCACCATTAAATCCTATTGTTTAGTATTACAATGCCATTGGCCACGATATTTGCATATACATACCCCCCACAGAGACTGACATTCACACCTCCCAGAGAAGTTGAAATTCCAGCGTCTGGACGAACAACATCTCACTTTTTAACTGAAGCTATTCCTCACTAAAACATAAGTAAAATGCCTGTAATATTTCTTTTCGTGATCATTATAATGTCTAGAACACGTGCATGTGTTAATATTGTGAAAAATATCCCCAAAATGCAAATTAGAGCTTGATGATTTATGGCTATAAAACCTTACAAAAACATTATTAACTTTTTAACATTACATTTTCCTGTGATTAGGACTCCTACAACACCATCAGATTTGTTTTAATTTTTTTTGGCCAGTAGAAATTAATTCGGGTTTTGCAGGGTTAAAGGGGAAAGCTGAACTTCAAAATTGTCATTAATAATAGGCCTACCTTAGAGCAGTGGTTCTCAACCTGTGGGTCGGGACCCATAGGTCGCAGCGCGAGGCGTTGTGAGCATGTAGATCTGCTATTTTCACAATAGAACCGTGTTATACAAAATATAATGCCTCAACTCTTAGTGCTCGTCAGGGTGAGGGGGTCCCCAGTCAAAATATGATTATTTTGGGGGTCGCGCCCTGAAAAGGTTGAGAACCTTAGAGGAGTTGTGTGGAAATACATTAAAAAAAGTTCCCCCCCCCCCTTCTGTGTTGCCTAGAACAGAATGATTGATTTCTGTTCTAGGCAACACAGAAGGGGGGGGGGACTTTTTCTTTATTTCCACACAACTCCTCTAAGGTATATTAATGACAGTTCGATATTGACAATGGGTGGTTTTCCCCTTTAAAGTACCAAAAGTAGAAAGTACTCGTTATGCAGAATGTCTAAAATGTATAAAAATAATCTTTTGAAAACAGCCAAAGTTTAAATAGGGTATAAGTATGTTTTGTTTTGTAAACATAATCAAATGTATAAAAAAGTACAAAATGTAAAAAAAAAAAGAAAAAAACTTTTTCAAATAATTGTAGTGGAGTAAAAGTACAATGTGTGTCTCTGAGATGTAGTGGAGTAGAAGTATAAAGTATTGAACATAATTTACATACTTTATGTATTTGGTATTTGTCATTTTAAAAATGATTTAAACTAGTGAAAACAGCCGATCTACAAGCACACAACGCCTTGCACCGCGAGGCATTGTGTAGATCAGCTGTTTTCACTACTTTTCTGCGACGGCCTTGTATGATGAAGTAGGGCTTTACTTTGCGAAAAAAAAAAAAAAAAAAAGTACACATTTTAAACTTGGAGATACAAGGTTTCTGCCTGACAGTGACGATAAGTAAATGTACTTAGTTACTTACTTTCTACCACTGCGTAGGCCTATGCATGCGTGCATGCACGCACGGACACGTGCACGCGCGTGCAAATGCGGCCCACACTCCGCGACCGTATATTAGCTTAGCAAGAACTTTGAGCACCGGAGGATTAAAAAGGGCCACAGTTTGAGCCGTCCAGATGTGCCTCTAATGACTGCATAAATAACATTTGCAAATTAAAGCATTGTTTCCTCTGCTAGAACATCTGCTGCTTCCATAATCGGCCCCGGCTTATGCTCTGATCATAGCACATTATCAGACTCCTCGCTCCGAATAATAAACGTTAATGGCACTCCCATGTATACAGTGCGCACGTACCCGCACGCACCCCTTCTGGTGTTCACGCACACGCGCACACACGCACACACGCACGCGCGCGCACACACACACACAGAGGATACATACAGTGAAGTCATCACTTTCAATATAACTCTGAGGACATACAAAAACAATGCAGGGTGTAAGAACGGCGTGGCTCACGTGCAGGCACGTGCGTGCACACATAGACATCAAAGGGGGCTTGAGCCCCTGCCCTTTTATCCGTCTGTAAAAAAATTGCCCTCTCCAGACCATGAATGCAGCTTTTACTATGGTGAAATAAATGAAAATGCCCCTTTTTCCATGCCATACCTGAAGGCAGCATTCAAGAGAAGTGCCTCGTCCAAACTCTCCTGAACTTAAATGCTGCATTTTATGTTGAAATAATTGCCCTCTCTGTGTAGAAATCCATGACACATATCCAGTACTGACTTGATTAAGCTTAGTTCAGTGTGGTATAAAGCACTGAAAATAGCTGACCTCCAAGCTCGCGACTATTTTCAATATTTTCATCAAAAGGCCATTTTAGAAATTTTAGCCTGTGCCTCTCTAAAATTATCTGCACGTCCCTGCTCACGTGTGAATCTTGGACAAAGCCCCCCCCCCCCCCCCCCCCCCCCACACACACTTCCGTTATAAAATTTAAAAGGTAAATATTTCTGGGAAAAAAAAAACGCTTTATAGACGCCGCGGCCTGTAAAAAAATCCATACTCGTCCATTTTTCACCCGCAAAATTAAATTAACACTTTTTTACCGTGTACCTCGTTCGCCCCATCGATCCATACACCCCAGAGGTTTAGGACAAAATAGCTCAAAGTGCTGACGCGGCAGGGGCTGCACTATATTATGTTTTCTACTTCCGCAAGGAATATAGAAAAATAAAACGTGGGGGAAGTTCGCTCATAAGAAAACTTTTTTTAACTGAATTGTAATCTGGCAAGAGCAACGGGAAAACGGGAGGCAGGAGCGTCACAAGAGGGGGGGAAATGGGACTGAGTTACTAGGGCCCAAGGTGGAGAGGGACCTATTTTATACTTTAGCTATTGAAAAATAGCAGATATACAAGCTTGAGCTTGTAGATCTGCTATTTTTGAAAAGTCGTGAAAATGTGTGCAAATCTTTGAATATATGTATTTTTTTAGGCGAACATTTGTAACTAAAGTTTTGCTTCTGGGGGGTCCCGCCCTGGAACTAAATATTTTGAGATGGGGATCCGTGGGGCAAGTACATATAATTTTGGGGGGTCCTTCACATGTAAAGGTTTGTCTGTCAAAAAACCTTAGAAGGATTTGAAATATCCAAAGACTTGAAAATGTTTTCACGATTAAAAAATAAATAAAAAATAGCAGATCTACAAGCTCCGCCTATGAAGAACATTCACGGGGGGCCCGCAGTGAATCCTTGTACCCAGGGCCCAGAATTTGGTGTGACACCCCTGCGGGAGGTGATTGGGAAGAGGGGCTCTGTAAAAAAAACAAACGGAGAGACCAGGGCAGTAAAAGTGAAAGCTGCAGCAGCGCCTCTCTGCCTCTCTGCCTCTCTCTCTCTCTCTCTCTCTCTCTCTCTCTCTGTGCGCCCGAGTAAACAGGAAATACGACGCTCGTAAAGGCCTGATAGGTACAGTTAAATTGAATAATGCAAAAGTTAACTTTATGCTAATGAGACATACGACCGAGGAGGGGGTGGATAGTTTAGGTGCTCGGCGGCGCACGCGCTCTCTCTCTGTGTTGTAGCGTGTGTTTGTGAAGGTGTCCTAAACCCCATGTTAAATGGCCGTAATGGTTTAATCCTGTGCACGGTATAATTTGATCTGCCGGATGGAAATATAAAAGCGTTTAGAGCGTGTGCATGCATGCAGACATAAAGCAACGTCTGTACGTTGGTGCACGCCGCCTGGTAGGCACTGTAAGCGGATGCAAATTTTAAGAGTTTCATTTACATTCACCCGTTCACCCACACGCGGCGGAGGAATCCATATGCAGTGGTAGAAAAAGTACTCAAATGTTTGACTTAAGTAAAAATACCAGTAAGACTCCCTAATCGGGAAATAAGCGACCGTCAGGTCGCATACACAAACTTTAGAAGGCAAGACATACTGTGTACCGCTTTGCGTGATTTTAGGGCAAAATCTGTAGGAGCAGTGTCCAAAAATGTGTTTTGCAAGAATCGGCCTCATGGTGGAGCTAGAAGAGGGCCATGTGAGAAATGAGTTGTGATTTGGCAGGCAAGGAGTGTGTGTGCAAAGTTTGGCATGGATAGGGGCAACGGTGGCGGAGATATGAGTAGGGGAAAAGTGTGAAGTGTGGCGTGACTGACAGACAGACTGACAGCCGGTGGAGGTTTCGATAGTAACTGCGACCTGACGGTTGCCATCAATACTGCAATGTAGAATTACGCTGTAAATCAACTGTAGATTGAGCAGAGATATGAGCAGGGCAAAAGTGTGACGTGTGACGTGTGACTGACTGACTGACTGACGGACTGACTGACTGACGGAGGGACGGACAGCCGGTGGAGGTTTTGATAGTGAATGCGACCTGACGGTCGCAACTAAATCAACATTTGCTGAAGCCTGGACCACAGGGTAGTGGTCCAGGCACCTAGGTTGGCAATCCTGCCTGACAGAGTGTCGCGGGTTCGAGTCCCGATCCCGACGACCTTTTCTGCGTGTCACCCCCCCCCCCCCCCATCTCTCACCCCATTTCCTGTCAACCTACTGTACACCTATCAATAAAGGCTGAAAAAGCCCCCAAAAATATCTTAAAAAAGAAAAAGAATAATGCTGTCAAAATCAACACAAGGTGTGTGAGTGTGTGCATCCATACCCTGCTCCTGTCATTGTCTCTGTGTTGCTGACCGCCAGGCTGACCACCTCTGAGACGTCCACTCTGCCAACGGCCGTCGGGCTCCGCTCGCTCTCATAATAACTCAAGAAACCTCCCTCCAAGGTACACCAGCGCCTCACCATCTCTGCAGTACAACACACACACACACGCACACGCACACACACACACCCACACACACACACACACACACACACACGCACATTTGAACACTTTGACAGCCGTATGGAGATGCCCATATTAAAACACACACACACGCACGCACATTTTAACACTTTGACAGCCGTATGGAGATGCCCATATTAAAACCGTAATATACCGGACATCATCTGTACTAAAATTAGCCGACCGTAATTTTCCGTACTAGGTCATTAAAAATGAAATAAGTGATAATGATCGGAAGAAAAAAAAACGATCGCTAGCCATCCTCTGTCTTACCACCGGTCTAACCAATAGCATGATTCCTTTGATCGCTTCCAGGGCAGATTAGCCCTCTAGCCATTGACTTACAGTGTGGACGTTAGCGCTAGCATAGCCGTTGTCCTAGCGGCTAGGCTAATGAAAATTCTTCTGTGGATTCTTATTATGGAGATGATCACATGCGCCCACATTGATGCACACGGATCGCGCACGCGAAACGCACGGGGAGAAGATGCCTCGGCCAAAACCGCCACTCTCAATGCAGATTGAGCCATTTCGCTGGTGATTGTGGTGAGTATTACAACGGGGACCGTGGTGTTGATGGGGCGATGATATTGCGCTGATATTGCGCAGATGGGTCTTGTAAAATGAATGCTGTTCAGATCATAATATGATAATAGAAATTTCACGGCTTATCTACCAACAAGCCATTCTATTTCGGCTGCCGAAGTGTTAATGAAGAACTTTCATGTTGTACTGTAAGCACATTTAATGGAAATAATTACATTTCTCAACCAATTAGCTAAAGGGTCTTTGGCCTGAGAAACTCTGAAAACTCCCCCCCTAAGTAGTCTTAACACAAGGTTCCCCAAACTATTTAGGTCACGACCACCCAAAAGAATGGCGCCCCCCCCCCCCCCCCCCCCCCCACCCTGACAACTACATGGAATTGGTTTATTTCGACTCGGTCCCACAGACAAATATTGTGAAAATAGCTGAACAACAATTGCGAGGCGATGTAAAATTGTAGTTCGGCTACGAAGACTAAATGAAAACTAAATAAAAACTAAGCTGTGATGACTAAAATGAAGACTAAATGTATTGACAATTTCGTCAACAAAATAAAAACCTAGACTAAAACGTTAGGGAGGGACTAGTGGAGAAGAGAGTCATTTTATGTGTGGTTGCTCTCAGGTGTTGCATGCTGAAAATAGCCGATCTACACCCTAACCCTAACCCTATTTTCAGCACACAACCAAGTGTAAAATCAGTCATTACGATGCCATCAAGTCCTGCCAAAATACATTTTAGTTGACTAAATCAACTGTAGATTTAGTCACCTAAAAACGTATGATATTTAGTGGACTAAAATGAGACTAAAACTAAAACTTTTCAGGTGACTAAATCACGTTAATCGTGAGTGTTTTTTTATCACGATAAACGATAACATCGCTCATCGTCCCATCCCTACGCATGCCATCCCTTTCTCTCGTTACCGCATGATCTCAGTGGAGAATGCAGAGAAGACACACAAATTGACACAACACAGTCTTTCATGACTGTCTGACTCTGCCATTTACATAGCCAATGAGCATGAAGTTCATGGAAAACATACCTAATTTTGGATTTTCAAAGTCACCGTGCCATCTGCTTTTTTAGTTCCGCAAAACAAACAAACACGCGCACATACGCACACGAGCACACACACACACGAGCACACACACACACACACACACACACACACACACACACACACACACACACACACACACACACACACACACACACACACACACACACACACACACACACACACACACACACACACACACACACACAGCCCTCCCCGTACCCCCTGTCGCTACCAACTCCAAAGTTTCAATTCCATTCATCTCATGAATATGCTAATGATCCAGCACTCCTCTGCCAACTGTGCGTGTTTGCTTCTGAAGAAACAGATATAGTTCCAATAAAAAAGAGGAAGTGTCTACAACAGGCTTTTATAAAAGCATGTGAAAAAGCATAAGAAAGGCTTGGAACCCGTTCCATCACAGCCCCCTTTCTCTGTCTTGTTCTGGTTACAGATCTCTGTGCCTCCGCCTCTCAGAGAAGGAAAGAAAGAAAAAGCCTTGTTGTCTAGCAGGGAAACGGTTTGGACAGCGTCGTCCTACCGGCTTCATAGATGCAAAATGTGCTAATATCAAGTTATTGACACTGGCATTAACTCTTATTGTGCCTATCCCGAACTAGTTCGGGATAGTTTGGACCTTATTAACGTTCGGGGTGCCAATCCCGAATTAGTTCGGCTTTTTAAAAAAAAGGCCAGAGGCCTTACCGAAGCACCGGGCTAAATTTTCGAGCCGGGCTGCCGGCCGTCATCTGTTTACACGGCCCGCGAGAGCGTCGCGCCGCCGATATTTGCCATCCACTCCAATGCAAACCAGGATCTTTAGAGCTCATTTTCTCTGTTCCATGCATATCCATGAGGTGTGCAAGGTTTAATCACGGCTAAATCGCCAAAAATAGGGCTTCTAAAATGCTTGGTAGCCAATAGCTAACTTCAAGCTAACTTCATCCTGTTCCTGTTCATGCACAAAGGAAAGTGTTCAGGCGCGTCATGGCTGCGCACGGCTTGTGCATATACAGCGTATGTCTATGGTGGATTCTATGGCCATTGGGCGCCCTCTAGTGGTGATTCTGGGCACTGAAAGGGTTAAAAAGAAAACAAAAAAAAGGTGTCATCTCCCGACCCCCCCGATTCTCAACACAAACTTCACTCTACATCCGAAACCGATCGTACTTACGGTACCGTCCTCCATGCATGTGTTGACAGCTGGTATTTAAAGTCATTATCTATACAATCTACCTGACAGCGTGCAGGGGGGAAAAACAAGACAAGAAAAAAAAGTCAGAAAAGTCATTTATCTCTGCACAAGCATGTCCTCTGACCCCCCCCCCCCCCCCCCCCCCCCCCCACACACACACACACACACACACACACACACACACACACACACACACACACACACACACACACACACACACACACACACACACACACACAAGTCGAGCAAAATGCCATGCCTGACATCTTTCACAGGAAGGAAAAGTTAACTTCTGTTGATTCGTACGGGATTGTTTTTGTTGTTATTCTGCCTCGGCACTTTGTCTTCAGCCAACGTACGTCCTCGCAGGAGGTTAATAAACCCAGCGGTATCAATTCCACCGAGTGTTATCCACCTGCCAGTGAGCTTCTTAAGTTCACTTTAGTTTCATTAGCCCAAGCCAAATTTCTTTATTGCATGGTCGTCTGGAAAAGCTGAAAATGCATTGATTATCTTGGCACTGTCGCATAAAAACAAAACCTTCCCCCAAAACGGTTGCGGGCATTGTTTAGCCGCGCGATGACCTTATTATAATGACAAATGTTGTTTGGAAACTAGAAACAGGTGCACAGTGATTTAACTGGAATATCAACGATTTTTTGGTGCTGGAAATGCTGCATCACTGGACTACAGTGATACAGGTATACAGGTTAGATCACATTTCTTACTTTGGATATAGCAGATTGGATACAAAAAAAATCCAGTCATGCCTTCCTGTGGAGCGAGCCCCCACCTGTACCATACTCTGGGTGCGTTCGAACATCTAGCACTGAGCGCACTGGCCAATACAAACTAATATGTGAGTGTGCTCCCGGTGCGCATTTCCAAACGCACCCTATCCACAACTTTCCAACATCCCATCGTGCATTGCGTAGAAGGAGTGCGGCAGTTCCGGCGCCGCAGCCAAGAGTGATCTACAAGCTCACAACGGTTGCATTTGCGACGCGCCGTGAGCTTATATGTCTGCTGTTCTCCGGAAGTGTCCCACAGATAATTCTACAGTAAATTCTCACCGAAACAAGTGGATATATCAGTGTTTGTCAACCTGTTCAGGCCGTAATCCCCCAAAATGATCATATTTGAGGACCACCCCACCCTGACAAGCAATTGGAATTGCCGGGGTTGAGGCATTACATTTAGTTTGACTCGTTTGCACAGATAAATATTGTGAAAATGGCCGATCTTCAAGCTCACAACGCCTCGCAATGCGAGGCGTTGTGAGCTTGTAGATCTGCTCATTTCATTATTTGACCATTTGGCCAATGTTTGATCAGTTTTTATAGTATAGTTTGTCGTTTACTTTTGATGCAGTAATGGTCTTCTTCTTTCCTTTCTTTCTTTTTAGGTATTAAAAAGGTCTTAAAAGTGCTTAAATTGTCACTTCACTGTCATCTGGGGACCCCCCCCCCCAAAAAAAAATGCATGTGGGGACCCATGAGAACCACTGCTCTATCTCACCCGAAAGGAACTGGCGCTATACATTTTCTGATCCTGACACCATGCTGTAGCACTGAGACAAATGACTGTGAGGCCTGGGAGGAGGGGTTTCCACTGAATCATTTCATTAACAGCCAGCACACCCACAGACACGTAGGCAGGGGTGTCGCACCAAATTCTGGGCCCCGGGTCCAAGGATTCACTGTGGGGCCCCTGTGCTTTAACTATTGAAAAATAGCAGATATACAAGCTCACAGCGCGGCACCGAGTGCCGCGCTGCGAGCTTGTAGATCTGCTATTTTTTGAAAAATCATGAAAATCTTTGAATATTTCAAATCCTTCTAAGGTTTTCTGAAAAATCTATGTTTCGATGTCAGTGGAGCTCAAACCTTTTCATGTGAAGGACCCCCAAAATGATATGTATTTGGCCACGGACCCCATCTCAAAATATTTAGTTCCAGGGACCCCCCCCCCCCCCCCCCCCCCCAGAAGCAAAATTTGAGTTACAAATGTTCGCTTAAAAATACATATATTCAAAGATTTGCACACATTTTCAAGACTTTTCAAAAATAGCAGATCTACAAGCTCGCAGCGCGGCACTCGGTGCCGCGCTGTGAGCTTGTATATCTGCTATTTTTCAATAGCTAAGTATAACATAATTAAGGCCCCTCCACCACCTTGGGTCCTAGTAACTCAGTCCCACTTTCCTACCCCTTGTGACACCCCTCCACGTAGGCACACAGGATGCACGCGTGTGTGAAGGGCTGAATGTAATTCACAAATTGCACATTGTAAAGCGCTTTGGAGAAAGGTGCCACGTTAATGCACCATTTATCATTTTACCATTATGCTAGGGCCTGAGCCACCAAAAGAACACTGAGGGAAAGGGACTGAGAGAGAACGCACGCAGAATAAAGCAGAAGAATGAGCATTTCTTTTTTAACACCTTGTTAAATCCCTATAGGTTGATTTGAATTGACATTTAAACGCATTTAGGCCTAGAATTATTGAATGCTTTAACCAGTGAAAAATAGAAGATACAGTATACAAGCTCACAGCGCGGCACCGAGTGCCGCGCTGCGAGCTTGTAGATCTGCTATTTTTGAAAAAGTCGTCAAAATGTGTGCAAATCTTTGACTATATGTATTTTCAAAGCGAACGTTTGTAAATCAAATTTTGCTTCTGGGTGGTCCCTAGAACTACATATTTTGAGATGGGGGTCCGTGGCCAAATAAATATCAGTTTGGGGGTCCTTCACATGAAAATGTTTGAGAACCACTGACATAGCAGTCTCTCAAGAACAGACTAACTGAGCTCCAGTTAATGTAAAAAGGACCTTTTCTTTGACGACGGCTAGCCAGATTGCTGACATAGAATCAAAGGTTTTTCAAAAAATCTTAGAAGGATTCAAAAGACACTTATAGAATCGGGTCAAAATTCAAATTTTCACGATTTTTCAAAAATAGCAGATCTACAAGCTCGCAGTGCGGCACTCGGTGCCGCGCTGTGAGCTTGTATATCTGCTATTTTTCAATAGTTAAAGCATAAAATAATAATACACAATAACATGTACCCGTTCTAAATGGGTTAAACGGATACCAAAGACCGCAGGGATTTGAACCATGCAGGAATGAAAAGGCTATAAGAGAAACGAGCGGAGGAGGCCGTTCGTAATGATAGGGTTGTTGTTTATCTTTATGTGGAAGTGCACCAAGAAGGAACTGTGTGTGAGGCCGTGTTGGAGAAAGTACTCACATTTCTTACCTAAAGGGGTACTGTCACTTTAAAAAGTCACCTATGAGTTAATATTTTTATGATGTAATTGTGGGAATGTGCAATTATAAGCCAATCAAATTAATTGACTGTACTTAGACTACTTACTGTACTGGCCAGCTGTTGACCAGTACACTGTGACATGAGCTTCAGACTGTTTCAGACCGTTTTCAGAGAGACCACGTGACCTACTGTATCATGCTATTATAATTTCGGGGCGTGTCAGTGGGCCTTTAAGTAAAAGTATCAATACTGCAAAGTAAAATACTACAAAGTGAAAGTCTGGAATTAAAGAATTACTTGAAGGAAAGTACAAAAGTATCTGCATCAAAAAGTACTAATTATGCAGAATGTCCCATAAATTAATAACATATCTTTTGAAAATAGCTGATCTTTAAGCTCACAATAGGCCTAAGTTGTATCACAACGCATTGTGAGGTCTGCAATTTATATTTTTGGGATCGGCTGTTTTCACTAGTTTAACACTTATGTTGCAATGATTTTTTCCGGCCAATGTCCCGCGTTGCCATGGTTACCATAGACTTCCATGTAATTGTGCAAGTGTGTAAAAAGTGCACGCCCATGCCTAGATGATGCACCACGTGTGTAGATGCTGTTCACAGCTTTCAAACAAAAAAATCCGCTTGGAAATCCGTGCAGGCATTCATGATTTATCAGCCATTATGTTTTCTTCAGATGTAAACAAACATGGCTGCCATGTTTGAAAGAATGGGTTGGTATGGGGGTTAAACATGCAATTTCGCGATCGCGATCATGCCTAATACATTTCTGGAGGTCCAAAGAAATTTTTTGAAAAAAAAATTGAAATTTTTTTTTTTTTCCCAAACTCGGGAAACTCGGGGTTGGCACAGCACTAGTACCAATACAAACTCGGGAAACTCGGGGTTGGCACCATATGTGTTAAATCAATTTAAAATGATGAATACAAAACAAACGGTTTTGGACACACAAGGTTTCCACCCGACAACAACAAAATATAACTCATGTACAGTATTTGGCCCACTGGCTTGTCACTTGTCATGATCTGAAATGGCAAATCTTTGAGTAGCACCAGCGCTATAGAGAGAGATCTCTCTCTATTGCGCGCAATGAGGGCCTCTCCAACTCTTTTTCCCGGGCTGAATCAGGGGCCCAGCATGTCCCTGATACAAGCGCCAGCCCGCGGGCACAAACAACAATAGCGCTTGATTTACAATCAAGCAGCTGCATCAGTCGCCAGCTGTTCCACCCCACACACGCGCGGCCGCGGCCCCCTGGCCCAGCCGTCCGCCACGGGGGTCCACATCAGCCGCCAGAGGGTATGCTAGCAGAATGTACCCCGAAGTGCACGTTCCCACCAGCTAAATTGGGCCAATTAGTTTGTGTGCCAAGAGTGCTTCCCGCAATACGGGGTCTTCTGCAGGAATACGGATCTTGGTAGCGTGAAGCGAGTCCTCGTGCCTGTATGTGCTCTCTCTCTCTTTCTTTGTCACTCCCTCTCTCTCTCTCTCTCTCTCTCTCTCTCTCATTTAAGTGACTTTGTGAAATGAGCTGAATGTTCCAACAGACAATGAGCAGATTGATTGCGCTAATCACTACGCTAATTAATTATTGTACACTGACTGAACAGACCAAGTTATGTAAGAAGAAAGTTGTGCTGCATACTTTTTCTTTTTTTCCTTCTGATTACCTTTTGTTCTTCTTTTTTTCTCTCTTTCTTTTAATTAATCAGGTTACAAAATATACACAAGGCCTTGAGGAGGTATTTAGATACAGATCCAAACTAGAAAAGTGTTGCTCCCACCAGGCCGGGTTGCCTAACCAGGGCCCACACATTTTGGAAGTCATTCATCATAGCCAATCGGAATGGAATATGACACATTTTAGTAGCAGTAGCAGATGTTTATTTTGAAGAAAACTATGGGCGTGGCCTATATGGAGTGTTGTGTCATGAATCGAGGGAATTATTAATTTTTGTACCACAATGAATCTTGTCTGATGGACACACATTTTTTCTTCTTCTTTTTAAGCTTTTTCTTTCTCAAATCTTTGCTTCTGGGGGTCCCTGGGACCAAATATCTTGAGATGGGGTCTGCAGCCAAATATTCAGAAAAGGGATTTAGATGATTCTTTTTAGGCCTTAATGGGTTAAAGCATAGTAATAAAACAACATCTTGGGTATTATTGATATTATTTCCATTTAAGGGAGGGGGATAAAGAAGAACGGCTGAGGACGGTGTCTCGCTTTCGCATCATTTAGTCAAAATGGCCTAGACACCCAGATGGGGCTGCTGTGCAGCGGTGAAAAAATTACTCGTTGTGAGCTTGTAGATCTGCTGTTTTCAAATAACAAGGTTGGAAATACTCAAGTAAAGTACAAATACCTCAAAACTGTACTTAAGCACAATACTTGGATATGTACTTTACACCAGGGGTTCCCAAACTTTTTTGCCTCAGGGCACCCCATAAATATTTTTTAAATCCGAGGCACCCCTACATTATAATTTTCACTCCCAGCACCTTATATTTATAGCATATCGTCGTTGTCGGGTGGAAACCTCCAAAACCATTCGTTTTGTATTTATCATCTATAAAATGCACTAAACTAGTGAAAACAGCCGATCTACAGTGCCTGTAGATCGTCTGTTTTCACTCGTTTTGTGCGACAGTCTTGTATGATGAGAGATACAATGTTTCTGCCCGACAGTGACGATATTTTAGTGATTATGTTGCGAGATTATGTTTAGTGATTATGTTGCGAGGAAAAATTATCTGGCGGCACCCCTTGACTGCCGTCACGGCACCCCAGGGTGCCCCGTCACCCACTTTGAAAACCCCTGCTTTACACCACTGCTGCTGTGCAACTCTCTACTGAGTCATCCCCTCCTCCTCCTCCTCCTCGTCTCCCTCCCTCCCTCCCTATAGCCTCCTTCCTTTGCTTTCCACCTCTCGCGCCTTAAGACGGAAATATCTGTGATGAAGACATCTGCTGGACAGCCTGACAGGAGGGCTGGAAATGGAAATGGAGAAATTGAAGGTGTCTCGTCCTATCCATCTAGTGCCAGCATTGCAGCCCCCTTCATTAACAGAGAGGCGGGGGGAAGGGTGGCTATATCCAGAGCACAAGAATAAAGTATAAAGAGAAAAAGAGATAAAGAATGAGAGAAACAGGGTTCCCAGTTTCCCACACATCTTTACCAATTCATTTCCAAAACTTTTCCAGAATATTTAACCCGATTTCCAGGACTATAAAACAATAATTCAGCACAATAACAAGTCGCTTACTCCTATGTGCAATGCCCAAAGACAGGTAGTGTATGCCAGTGGTTCTCAACCTTTTCAGGCTGTGACCCCCCGAAATAATCATATTTGAAGAGAGTTGAGGAATTTTGTATAACACGGTTTTATTGTGAAAATAGACGATCTACATGCTCACAGTGAGCAAGTAGATCTGCTATTTTCACAATTTCTGCCTCTAATATTTGACAATTTGGCCAATGTTTAATTTGTCATTTCAGAGTTACTAACAAAATCAATAACCAAAGACAATGCATAGTTATTTTTCCCAGGACCTTCCAGGACCCTTGATCAATTCCCAAACTTTTCCAGTACTGGAAAAATATTTTTCTAATTTCAAAATATTTCCAGTTTAAAAAAAGAAGAAAAAATAAATAAAAATGCGTCATTGATGAGTAGCGCTTAAAGGAGTAGTTCACCCACAAAATGCATTTTTTCTCATGCCATGGAGACTTGAGTTCAATAAATATATTTTCTGTTTTCGCATTCCTACAGATCTACATCGGCTATTTTCACAATTTCTGCCTCCAATATTGACAAAATGGCCAATGTTTAATTTATTTTATTTCACAGGTATTAAAAAGGTTTTAAAAGTCCTTAAATTGTCACTTTAGAAATGTGCAGATACCCTCTATGCACTTATACTGGGTGTTGGTTTGTTTACTGTTGAGTGAGAAAACAATGTTTCACATTAAGCTCATCTGGGGACCCCCCAAAATAACCCACGGGTTGAGAACCACTGGTCTAGATCACTGATTCTGGTTTGTAAATGAATGAATGTTCCTGTATAATGAAATTGCGTGTACACTTGTGTAGATAACTGTTCAGTACATTTGGACTGCTGTAAATGTTCCTTTTTGTAAGCAGGGCTCCAAATGCATTTACGAGATCTTGGTCTCAAAGGATTTCCCTCGAATAAAGGTTTTACATTAACTCTTTTACTGCCACAGAATTTAACAAAAAGCTCCATCCACTGCCAGCTAAATTTGAGAATTGTCGCTCATCTTTGAAGGCCTACTGGAGAAAATTGGCTTTGACTATAAAGACAACAATTATATGGCAACGAAGAATAGAATGTCTACTTTGCAACAGAAAAAGATTTCGTGTTTTTATCATGTTCTATTCATTAGCTAGAAGCTGCTGAATATGGCCTAAAAACAGCTCTTTGAGAACATAAAGCTGAGAAAAATGCATTTTTGTGAAGGAGACATTTTCAGGCAGAAATCTCTCTTTATCCTTTAGTGTTGGCAGTAACATCACACAGTAACATCACACCTATGCTCAGTGGTTGTTTACAAACAAATTCAAAAAAATAAAAACAAGTGCTTTTTACACACTTTTAGTGTGTAAGAGCAGTAGTAAGGAGCAGTGCAGAACATTGACACAGTGACATGAGATTCAGCCTGAATCCTGCTTCTGCTTTCAGGGTTCTTTTTAGGTTGAAGTACAGTACAAATGATTGATGAAAATGAAAATAAAATATAAAACAACATTTTAGACACTAGAACTCAATTGTAATACTGCAAATGGAAAAAGGTTGTGGCCTACCTGCACTTACACAGGCCTCAACCACTACATGTCTACAGAGTGTATATGTGTGCGTGCGTGCGTGCGGGTGTGTGCGTGCGTGGGTGTGTGCATGTGTGTGTGTGTGTGTGTGTGTGTGTGTGTGATACAATTATCCATAAATAATCGATATCCATAACCTGCTAGCCCATCAAGGAGGAATTCAACCGTCTCAAGCAGGGAAACAGATTCTCCACAGTAGGGTTTCATATTGAAACAGTAACCTGTACCTGAATCACAGAGAATATAAGATTTTATCCCATATTTCACACCCGCTTCTAATGCTATCATGCTGGTGCTCTCAAGTCCCAAGATCCAGTGGACTACCTGGAACTGTTAGATAACACAGGTCCAGATGCAAAGAGTGGTGACAGGATGTTCAAAATACGCCCAGTTCTAGATTATCTTGTCTCCAAATTCCGTGAACTGTACAAACCAAACCAAGATATTTCCATTGATAGGTACACTTTTATTCAAAGGGCGCCTACAAAGTGCAGCAGGTCCAGGGACTGCAGTGAATTCAATGTCTCTGGGGCTCCATTCTGTTCCACTCCAGCCAGGCTCCTCCGGAAGGGCTCCCCCGGGTCTGCTGAACTCTGCACCCCTACCCCTACACGAGCCCATGGTCGATCTGTAAATTATACAAATACATAATTACTACGAGTAAGCAGTGTTGTTTTTGACAGCAAATTTTGATTTTGTTTCAGTCGTAGTCTTTTGAATAAAAGACTACGACTGAAACGACTGAAACGACTGAAACCTAGCGGTCGCAATAAAATACATGAAAAATAGTACACCTCCAAGCTCACAACGCGTCACAGCAGAATGCGTGGAGGTTGGGGGCCTACTATTTTCATCAAAAGGCTGTTTTAGACATTTCAGCCCCTGCCTCTCTAACATTCTATACAGTATATACTAGTAATTATGTAAAAACAGAATTCATGGTCTGGAGAGGGCACTTTTTACAGATGGATAAAGGGCATGGGCTCAAGCCCCCTTTGATGTCTAAGTCTGATTTACAGAAAAAAGGTTTTTGTTCTTTACCTATCCTTGTCCTTGGACGACCACGATGTGGCAATGAAGAAGTAGGCTGTGCCGCACTTGACTCTTCTGAAATCACAGTAGTAAAATATAAACTAGTAAACATGATGTGCACAAAATGAAATCAATTATTTACACACCCAGCATGTCTCAGACCATGACATTATGATGTAAATGATAAAAGCATTGAACAAACAGATAGCTGTATCTACTCTAAAATGCTATAGAATTATACAAAATGCATCAGTTTTTGTTTTCTCCTTACCTCTATTACCTCCAAACGGTATAGACCTAAGAACACAAGGAGTCCCCGGCACCTCTCCATCCGACTCATCATCTAAAATCATAGCCAGGAAAATATCAAATAGTTTATATGTAAACAAATCAATTTACAATTTTGACATTAGCAAATATGAGTGACTTACAATAAGTTCATAATGTAATACATAAAATGCAGATATAGTAAATAGTTACCATGCATTTACTGTCACAGTGAAATGCCCTTTATATCCTGTATGTATATATAAAATGTCACAATGCAACATAGCTCTGTTTACACAAAGCTGTACTTCCTCCAACTGTATAGGCTATCTTCCCCATTTTCAACTGTTTTTATGTATAACACTTGCTTTGGCAATGTAAACTATATTTTCTCATGCCAATAAAGCTCCTTTGAATTGAATTGAATTGAATTGAAAGGCTACGGGTGTGCGGGTGTGCAGTACGATCACGCGCGTGCAACGCACACCGTACGTGCACGCGCGTGCACCGCACGTGCACCACACGTAAAAAGAAACCTCTCTCTCTCTCACACGCATCGTAGCCTACGCACGCACACACAAACTAAGCCACTAAATCCTAAAATCCCATCAAATAATCATAGTAGCTGGCTAAATGCTAACCTGTGCCGTGCACCGTACACTACATGCGGTACGTGCACGCGCGTAATAGGAAATCCACGTGTGTCCTGTGTAGCAAAAACAAACGCATATGCACTTGGATCCTAACTCTATGCTTGGATCAAGTTGCTGATCCGGTCCGGATACGGAAACGTTTCTTGCATGTAGTCTATGTGTGCGTGTAAATAACCGGATGCAGTAGGCGGGCTCTAGACCGGATCCCACTGGTGTATTCGCAATAGAGATCACGTCTGACCAGACCAGACTTTAGGCTTGTCAATCAAACTTCCTCACGGATGCAGTGGAAAGCCTGAAGCGATTCACATACAGTATACTATACATACATGCAGATGCACTGGATTTAAGTCTAAGTCTTACCACTCTGGACAGTAGAATCATGGCCATCGTCCAGTGAGTCTCTGCCTCTGTACGTCTGGCTGTTGAATGGGTGGCGGCGGTCACGGCGGGCGGTGGTCTACTGCGCCCGAGATGTGTGTCCACTGTGCCGTGCCAAACACCGGGATAACAGGAACTATCCATCCAGCGCGGGGGTCTCACTCTCAGGAACGAACGGCGGGGGTGTCAGGTATGGCGGGGGTCTCCGAGTCCATATCGGGATATCAGGAGGCTCTTGATGCACTTTTTGACCCGGTTCTTCACGACCAACGGCACCAAGAAATGGAATGTTTCTCTTCAAAGCCAACGGCTACACTACAGGAATCTTTTTCTCTTCTTCTTCATCATCATCATCATCACGACCACCACCAACATTCGTGGTGGGCGCTGCCTGGTCCTGGGTCACCAACGCGGGTAGGTTTGTAATCCTAATTCTAACAAAGTTTGTTGTCGAAACTTTCCTTCCGTGGATCTGCTGTGCGACCTCGGCCGTGGGGTGGTGGGGGATGGTCGCTTTGCTTCGGCGGATTGATACTGAGCAGGGCCTAGTACTTGGCCTAATACATCTCAATATTCTAGTACTGCTAAATACTACTACCTACTACAATTACTATACTACTAATACTATAAAACAACTGATTTCCGACAAAATGATCGCTTTTACCAACGTTTCTCTCTCTCTTTCTCTACTAACAGCCCGATGCATAAAACAATATAGTCCCTCAAGGCTAGCAGCTAGGCAGGCGCAGAGTCGCTCTGGGCAGGCGGAGCCAGGACAGTCTGTTTACTTTTTTTTTTTATGAACGGTTTCCGGCTGTCCTCAAAAGACCCCGACGACCAATTATAGATTCACAAGTTGCGCAAGGACCGCTTTTATCATAATCCATAAAAAACATCAAACGAACGAACGGCCGTATTGGCCGTCCTCACTCAATAAAATTGGGGCGAACAGGAACGTCCAAAGCAGTATAAGAGTTAAGTGGAATTCAAATCATTAAATGTTTCATTTTGTTTCAAACAAAACAAGATGTTATGTGACAGGCTCTTTGTAAGGTTCATTATGCAGTTGAGTTCCCTTTTCAGAAGACTGAAAGCACTTGGTGAAAGACAGGAGGATCAGTCCTCCTGTCCTTGCACTCTCTGGCACAAATAGACAAACCAGAACAACTCTGCAAAAGGTGCTCTTTGGAGTAGAGCAGACCCCTAGGGGGGTCCCCAGAGTTACTACAGGGGGTCCTCCAAATCTTTGTGTGATGGAAACTTATTTTTCTCCTTTTTTATATTAACCACTTGAACCCTAGTGTCCATATCTTGAGAACTTTAGCCAAAAATAGCAGATCTACAAGCTTACAACGCCTCGCGCTGCGAGACATTGTGAGCTTGTAGATCGGCTATTTTTTGGAAAAGAGCTTTGGTGTAGAGGGGAAAAAGAGCAGACTAAGTACAGAGTGAAAGGTCAAGTTTATTAAGTATTGACGGTTCAAGTGGTTAAATATCTGAAAACACAAATTGACATGAATCCAAAATACACTGATGATTGTGCTGTCAAACAGTGAAAATATATGGAATCTATGAACAGGTTGTGGGGGTCCCTGCTTCATCTCTCTCTCAACTAAGGGGTCCTTGGCCTGAAAACGTTGAAGACCCCTGGAGTAGAGGGTTAAAGCGTCGTTGTCAGGTGAAAACCTTTGCATATATCATTTTTAAGATGATTTAAACTAGTGAAAACAGCTGATCTACAAGCACACAACGTGCGCTTGTAGATCTGCTGTTTTCACTACTTTTGTGCGACAGCCTTGTATGATGAAGCAGAGCTTTACTTTGCGAAATAACGTACACATTTGATGCTTGGTGATACGAGGTTTCCACCCGACAACGACGATAGACATGTTGTACCTTAGGCAAAGAGAAGAAAAGAGATTTCTGGTTAAAAAGTAAAAGTAAAGTATTCAAAAGTACACATTATGAAGTACAGTCTTTTTAATATCCATAGCTAAATTGAACTTTTAAATATAACATGTATATTTCTTTTTTTAAATGGTGAAAATGTCTCATTTTCTCATTGTCTCAGATGTCTCCATCATCTCTGTAGTTCTTTAGCTCCTCTCCTTTGCCATGTTTTGCCCTCCACTCACCTCACCCCACCCCACCCCAACTCACCCCACCCCACCCACCACCACCCTATCTCCTCCTTCTCCACGCCTCTCTGTGGGAGATTCCCTGTTGCACGGAGGAGCAGTAGGAGACAAGTTAATCCACCCAAATTGGGCGCGCCATTTCTCTGCTGCCCCTATACCCATCTCAGAGAGTAACTTCTAACTCGCTCTCATTGCCCCCAGTAAGCACACACACGAGCGCACACACACACACACACACACACACACACACACACACACACACACACACACACACACACACACACACACACACACACACCACAGCCACAGAGAGAGAGAGAGAGAGAGAGAGAGAGCAACATTCACTCCTCCCAGAGCCTCACCAAAATGTACCCACCAAATTAATTCATGGCGTTAAGTCTGAATTTAGCTCCCCTCGGTGGCGGGCAGGGAAGTGCGGTGGATTGGGTCTCCTGATGATGATGATGGTGGGGAGAAAGAATCCCAAGTCTATACGAAGGCATGCGCCGAGTGCTTTTATTAAATCCTGAGCGCAAGCCTATGAATTATTAAGAGCTTGGGTGTATCTATAGACCATCAAACCATTAGCCTGGGAGCTAAAGGCATTCAGGAGCAAACTCAGAAATACCTCCTCTACCCACCCCCCTCCCCCCCACAAAGCCTCGCAAAGCCCCTGCAGCGGTTCCTTCGCGAGCGGCGAAGTTGGGAGTGTGTACAGTACAGTTTAAAACCCGGCCCCTCTGAATTTTTCAACAGCCGCCGCAACAGCTGAATCGCTAACTAACGTACAAAAGCCAAACTTGTGAGTCTTTCCATAATAGATGGAATAACTTGGGTGTCTGTGGGACGAAAATGTTACGGGACATGAGAGACAGAGAGATAGAGAGAGAAAGAGAGAGAGAGGTCATAACTTTTTTTTAAATTTTCGAGCCGGGCCGCCGGCCGTCATCTGTTTACACGGCCCGCGAGAGCGTCGCGCCGCCGATATTTGCCATCCACTCCAATGCAATCCAGGATCTTTAGAGCTCATTTTCTCTGTTCCATGCATATCCATGAGGTGTGCAAGGTTTAATCACGGCTAAATCGCCAAAAATAGGGCTTCTAAAATGCTTGGTAGCCAATAGCTAACTTCAAGCTAACTTCATTCTGTTCCTGTTCATGCACAAAGGAAAGTGTTCAGGCGCGTCATGGCTGCGCACGGCTTGTGCATATAGACGCCTTAATGGTCCACGTCACATTGATATAAACCAGTATGCGCACGCCGGTCGGCACCAAATGAACCCCACCGTTCATAGGATGCAATGGATGGCACTCGTGTTTAAAAATGCATTCCATCAAACTTTCAGATGCCGTTTTTCTCCCAGTGTGGAGGAAGAATGCTTAGGATTTTTACTGTAAATTCTCACTCTTGAAATATATAATCCTTAGTTTCTGTTGATTGTAAACAATAATAGCGATTCAAAACAGTTGTCCTTCAAACCCCACCTCTATTCACCGTCATCAGAACAGAGGGAGCGCTCCTCTTGATCACCCACCCGATCCACTGGATCACCAGAGCGTCTACTGCTCGCCCAGCTGCAGTCCATGAAGCCTAATTATGCTCCGTCCTGCGACGGTGTCGCGCGCAGAGCCGCAGACCTCCAAGCTCAGAAGGGTTGCATTGGTGACGCGATGTGAGTTTGTATATCAGCTACTCTTGACGCGGAATACCGTTGCGCAATGAAGTGTATGTCTCGATAAGGGCGCTCCCATGGGAGCACCTCACTAGCACACAAGAGGAGGTTGAATAACCAGTGCTCCCCAAAACAACAGGTTTGGGGATCTGTTGGGAATTGATTACATGATACAGTCAGCTGTGCATTCAGTCTCAATGTTTGTAAACAAATAATTGGTCTATACAGCGTATGTCTATGGTGGATTCTATGGCCATTGGGCGCCCTCTAGTGGTGATTCTGGGCACTGAAAGGGTTAACAGGGGCAAAATTAACACTTTTGCTGCCCCTTACTTTGAAGGGATGAATTTTCCTTGCTGCCGCGTCGCTTCCTCCATAGGCCTCCGCTCTTATTTTGAAGGTCCGGGCGGGAATTTGCGCCGATGTTTTTTCGCTGTAATTTCTACAACGTTTACCCCATCTAGTCACTTGACAGTGTGTTGAAATGAAAGTGTCATGGCGGCCTTGGGATCAAAATGTATTTTTTCGAGTAAATTAACTCTCTTTATTGAAAGATCAATGGAGGAGCTTCACTTCGCGTGCACGCCCAACATGCGTTGTAAACAAATCGCGGACATTACCGATGCACAAAGGTCTTTGGCATAACATAGTTGTGAAAAATATGTGACTATTATGTGCCACAACAACCACATGACTGTAAGTATCTGCATACTACTGACGTCGCTACCAAAGCAGGACAGCAGTTCCCACAAATGCAAATATATAAAATAAATCAGAACTGAAAAGAAAAACACTCTAGCTTAAGCTGTAAGCAAATAAGTTGAGAACCTGTACCTGCTAACCCCCCGGCTCCACCGGGCGCGGATGCAACTTAACTTTAACTAATACTTACATACTACAGTATGTTGGTGTCCAAACACATCAAAGAAAGGCATCCTACTCTGTCAGCAGAAAGACAATGATGATGTTCTTTCTGATCCTGAAAAATAAAAGTCACTAGAGATGCCATTCTAACATTGGCACATAGCAAATGCTGGTAGGGAAAGGTCATAATTTGTGAAACTAGTCCTCGATTAAGAATCATCCCAGGGCAGGCATGGATCAACACACTAAACCAGTTAACTGTAGTATCAATTAAATACAATCCAATGTGGGTCCATTTGGTTCCAATTGTACATTCCTAACTATGTATATCCAGTCTATAAGTATACATTATTGAGCATTCAAAGCAGCGTAATAAAGAGTGTTGGCGCTATTGCCACTTTGAAACTTTAAGTGAGTATTCCATTGAGCTTTACATGGATTGCTGTCCATCTTGCGGATAGCTGCCATGCCAACTAGAGAATGAAACGTGTTTCACAGCATTAACAGCCTAATCAATGATTGCTGCTGTTCATTCATGCATTTGATTTTCCATGGCCTCGCCTTTGGTAATGTGTTTTACAGAGTGTACAGCCATACAGCCTATACTTATATGAGAAAGCCTCACAGAACGGGCCCTGGTTCAGGGTGAGAGAGAGAGAGAGAAACCGAGATAGATAGAGTGCAATGAATACCGAAGATCTACTGTAGGTGGGGAGAGAAGGTTCTTGTCTCCCTCAAGATATTACACTCACATACACACACACCAGGCACGTGCACACATAGACATCAAAGGGGGCTTGAGCCCCTGCCCTTTTAACTGTCTGTAAAAAGTGCCCTCTCCAGACCAGTTTTTACTATGGTGAAAGAAATGCAAATGCCCTCGAATAGCCTCGTCCAAACTCTCCTGAACTAAAATACAGCGTCTTATGTTGAAAGAATTGCTCTCACTGTGTAGAAATCCATGGTGCTACGCCACAACTCCAGTATTGACTTGATTATGTTTAGTTCAGTGTGGTATCAAGCACCGTCTGCTATTTTCGATATTTTCACCAGAGGTCCTTTTTAGAAATTTCAGCCCCTGCCTCTCTAACATTTGCTGCACGTCCCTGACGCGCGCGCACACACGCACGCACGCACGCACGCACGCACGCACGCACGCACGCACGCACGCACACACACACACACACACACACACACACACACACACACACACACACACACACACACACACACACACACACACACACACACACACACACACACACACACACACACACACACACACACACACACACACACACACACACACACACACACACTTTTCCATCCACCATCGCCTCCCAATCACCTCCTCGTCCCAGAGGGAGCATCCACAGCCGACTCTGTCTCCTAATTACCCATGGGCCCCCAGCATCGCTCCAGCTGTTTGCCGGATTGGGACCGTTGTCGGAGCGGCAGGCAGACAAGAGGAGTTTGGAGGAAAAAAAACGGTACGTGATTAAAAGTTTTAAACAGCCTGGGAAGACGAGGAAAAGAGGAGGTTTTTAGGCGAGAGCCTGCCGGTGCCGTCTGGGAGCCGATGGGGGAAACACTCGGAGAGCTGTCTGCCACGGAGGTTTAGCGATGACGAGCGGGAGGTCGTGCTTGTTTTTTTAACCTCGGCTTTGATTCGCTCGGCGCTTCCGTTTGTACGGTTCAGCGGCGGGCCTTGTAGGAACATATTTCTACCTGACAACGATTCTCAAAAGACCCTGGCGCGGGAAAGCGTTTGAAGGACAGATTCATTGATCGCTTCGACTCGACTGTTTAGTCTGCGGATTAACCGATTGGTAGCTTGACAACTGACTGATTGACATTGATTAGTCGACTGGTGCTTAAAACCCGGAGTGAATGCCTGACAATTTGCTACTTTAAGCCATTTAGGCCTAGAAATATTGAATGCTTTTAACTATTGAAAATAGCAGATCTACAAGCTCACAGCACGGCACAGAGTGCCGCGCTGCGAGCTTGTAGATCTGCTATTTTTGAATATATCTATTTAAAAGCGTACTTTTGTAACTCAAATCTCTGCTTCTGGGGGGGTCCCTGGAACAACATATTTTGAGATGGGGCTCTGTGGTCCTTGACATGAAAAAGTTTGAGAACCGCTGATTTAGAGGAAGGATTTAGAAGTCGGGTCAAAGTGCGGGGTCAAGATATTCGAAGACTTTCAGACATGTTCACGATTTTTCCAAAACAGCAGATCTACAAGCTCTACAAGATCTACAAGTATAACTGCTATTTTTCAATAGTTAAAGCATTAAATAATGGTTAAAGTGGTTAAAATCTAACGCGACTCGGGCGCGTTCCCGGTATTTGAGGTTTAAGTGGGTGGCTAAAGGATTGATGGATTGATTAGGCTTACTGTGGTGCCGGCATAACTCTCTGTCACAGAGTGAATTGCGTGCATGTGCATGCAATTACACACCGTATGTACACGAACAACGCAAAGTAAAACGCGTTTACTCACCATCTCTTCCACGGCGCTCCAGCGTAGCCTTGGAGAGGCCAGGGGAGATGTACAGGAAGCCGTCCATGAAAGGGCGGGCATCAGACGGGGAGCTGTTCTCTGGCTCCAACTTGGGGAAATCTACCAGAAAGGAGACGAACAAGCAAGAACAGTCAATGTGTGCAGAAAAGAACGAAATCAGGGTTCCCACACATTTTAACCAATGAATTTCCAAAACCTTTCCAAAACTTTTCTAGAATATTTAACCCAATTTCCAGGCCTATATAACAACCATTCAGCGCAGTAACCAGTCTCTAACTCCTATGTGCAATGTCCAAAGACAGGCAGTGTAGCAAGAATAAAGCATAGAATGGTGAGACATTGAGATTGTAGAATGTTTTTGTCACATATTTAGGCTGCAATCATGCCCGTTCATTAACAAACTACTTATGTTACATATCTTGTACATGTTATACAAAATCAATAGCCAAAAACAATGCATGGACAAATATTTTTCCAGGACCTTCCAGGACCCTTGATCAATTCCAAAACCTTTCCAGAACTGGAAAAAAAGACCGTGGGAACCCTGCCAAATAAAGTAAAAGAGTCTGCAAGGTAACATCACTGTGTAGAAAGCTACCTATCAAGCATGAAAATGGAGTCCAGGCTTTTCAGAACACATAACAGACAGATGGATGGAGAGATGATAAATGGTGGTGGTTGAAATGCACTTAAGCTTGTGCTAAGCCATCTCTGTCCTTTTCCCCTATAACTGGATCCCTCAGCAAGAACACATGTAATTCAGTGGTTCTCAACCTTTTCAGGCTTGCGACACCCAAAATAATCATATTTTAACTGGGGACCCCCCACCCTGACGAGCACTAAGAGTTGAGGCATTACATTTTGTATAACATGGTTATATTGTGAGGCGATGTGACTTGTGATCATGTAGATCGGATATTTTCAAAAATTCTGCCTAATATTTATGTTGGTTTGTTTACTGTTGAGAGAGAAAACAATGTTGCACATTAAGTTACTTATCTGGGGACCCCCCAAAATAATTTGGGGACCCCCCCTGTTGGTCCTGACCTACAGGTTGAGAACCACTGGTTTAATTTACGGCTTTTTTTCCACATTCACACATTTCTGCTACAGTAGAAACAAACAGTAGATGCACAAGTGGTGGAATTAGGCATCATTGCACTGTATGTCTATTCAGCATGCAACCAATATAATACACTCAAGTCATTATCATCGCAACTTAAAGAATTTTTTTTTTTATCAAGACAACAAGTTTGTAAAATGTTGTATTTTATCTACGCAACATAAACAGATTGTAGTATTCTAAGTGGTGCTGAAAGCTGAAAGAATTGTCTTTTCTTTCCTTCTTTCTCTTTCCTTTTCCCCCTTTTGACACTAAAATGGTGAATTGTTTCAGAAAAGGTATTTTCGTCGCAATTGGGAACAACTGTTAAACTAAGCCATGGTTCAGTTACTCCCCCCAAATGTACGAGTGCTCGCTCTCCTCTCCACAATCTCTTTGCACATCGGTCTCATTTTTCTATCCCTTTTTTCTCTGGTCTGTCACGGTCTCTCTCTCTCTCTCTCTCTCTCCTCTCAGCCTTTCCAACTAGGTTTAAGAGCTCCCCACATTCAACCTTATCGTTTCCCAAATTCAATTAGCTCCAATTCTCAAGTTCACTTTTGTGCCGGAGCCAGGGCTCTCTATATCTGGTGAGATGTTATCGCCTCAACCTCGAGCCCTCCTCATCAAGCAAGGTAAAATAACTTTAATTTAAACCACTTTTAACTCATTTAGTGCCCATGAAATTAACGGATTATAAAGTCCACGATGCCAGTCTCAGGTTGGCATCACCCCCGTTATCTTATTTTGAAGGCCAGAAGTCCACAGCGCAAACACTTCCGGTCTGACGTCATCGCGTCCTGCGCCGGAACCGATCGTTGTCCACGTGGAGTTGTGTAATGGCGGACCGGGAGCTTTTATACATGTGTAACATAAGCGAGCATCTGCCTCCATCCTAGCTTCTAAAGTGTAGTTTTGAGATAATGGACATTAAAGATGAGATCCCCCGTCCACCTCAATGTTATGGATGGGACTATTTTGTGTTCGTGGAGCCGTGATGATGCGAAATCAGCGACGGATTTCGTCTCCGGACCTCCGGCCATTGTTCTCGGTAATGTATCCGCCGTTACAGTAATATATTACTTTTCACGAGTATACTCGGGATTGGCACCATGTGATACTCGAGTATTTTTCACGAGTCTTCTTGGGATTGGCACTATATGAGTTAATTGAAGTGACACTTCTACCTGTCGCAGAAACCGCAGCGCACAGGGGCATAATCTTCCCAAAAAAGAAAGAAACAATACGACTTCTTCAGGTTCCTTTGTTCTCTGTATGCAGGCTTTGCAACAGGCCAAAGTAAAGTGGCCAAGCAATATAAGTGTCCAACATGCATAAATGTGCATGTTGGACACTCAACCTGGTTCATCCTCCGAGGAACACAAATCCACTCGGCAACTTCCATGGCAATCCAAGCATCCCGTTTTGGGATCTTGTGTGCAAGTGGACATTTTAGCCAAGGGGTGGAAGGAAGCCCACAGAGGGGTCCCCCCAAAATCAGTGTGTGTTCATCCTCCAGGGAGAAAGAATGCTGAACATCACTCAAATTCCACAGAAATCCAGACAGTACATTCTCAAGATAATGTTGTTTGGGACCAAAAAAAGTGAGCAGGATGCATGTATCGACGTTGGCGCCCTCAGAGCACCGCCACGAGCAAAGGTCTAAAAAAGAATACGTGACTTCGCTATAATCCAGTAACACACTGAACTGCAACGAGGTGCAGCACATGGTCTCTGGGTGGTGAGGGGTGACTGCCAGGACATTATGGGCCCCATTTTCATCCATGCTAAACCATAAACTTCTTTGCCTTTTTAAATAGTTCAAATAGCTGATCTACAAGCTCACAACGTGTCGATGTAGATTGTCTATTTTTTCAAAATAGTTACAAAACTGTATGTCCAATCAAAGCAACGGCTGACAGGCTAAAAAAGGATCAGAAACAGTCAGTTATGCCATATAGCAGTGGTTCCCAAACAGGCTGTTTTCACTACTTCTTAAACATTTTGTTTTCTAATTCATGGAATATCTTAGAGTTTTCATTTATTTATAAATGAAATTACTAGCCTTTTTTACTATTAAAAAAATGTAAATCTTAGCTTTTTCGGGTAATGTTCTTTAATTATGTTTTGAAATAATAATGAAAAAACAATCTAGGAAACCAGAAAAATTAAAGGACCCATAAAAATGTGTCCGCAACCCACAAATGGGTCCCAACCCAGAGTTTGGGAACCGGTGGCTTATTAATAGTCTTTTTAGTTCAGCCTAGTCCCTCGCACACACGCACACGAACACGCACACGCACACACACACACACACACACACACACACACACACACACACATACACACGGACGCGGGCAGTGTAAACAGGCCAGTGGGGTAGCATCATGCCTCGGATCCAGACGCCCGCCTCAGTCGTAACAAGGGTGTGTGAGCCTCATAAACAGCCCCTCCGGGGCCCTGATAAAGCAGGACTCTATTAAGACGGGCCCTGTGACTGTGTGTCTGCGTCTGTGTCTGCGTCTGCGGGGGCGGCAGCTGAACAACGCTGGCCCTGTGCTGATTGGCCCAGTCCCAAGTGAGGGGATGTGGCATGACAGAGTGCTCAATTAGCCATCTGGTTGCCCACGGCAACGGTCACACTCTTCGCGCCGCCGTACCGGCTGAGTGCCTTCGCTGGACACCAGGGCAGTGGAGCCATCGGATGCACTGCATGTACACTCTCTGTAAATGGACGCATGCATGTGTGCATAGTGCAGTTGGGCCTCAATCCTTTTTGTCTCAGGTCAACCATGTTAAAAAAAAAGAAATTTCATCCACGGCACCCCTGAATGACATTGTTACTTTATAGAACCTTACATCTATCATGTCATATTACGCTACGATTCTTTTTTTTTTTTTTTTTATCTTCTCCCCACTAACACACAGTGCGTCACAGGGAATATCTGTTTCCATTAGGACAGATTGAAAATAACGTAATATCTGACATTTAACTACCCTATTCTGGGGGAACATTCACCAAAAATAGCCAATCTACAAGCTCAGAAAGCGCTAACAAACGTGACACATTGAGCCTGTAGATCAGCTATTTTAGGTGAAGAGATTTGGTGTAGATTGAAAAAGAACTTTATCAAATGATTCTGCATCAACCCTGGACCCGCTTTGAGAAGCCCTAGCATAGAGTCCATGGCAGCACAGCGATAAGTTAAGGCAAACGTACAATACATACAGATGCATGCACACAAAACATACTGCGTTGACGTCCATTGAACCCAATTGTAGACCCCAGCGGCGTATTCTTATGCTTGCGCATGTATTTTACCCTGCCTGCTGTTCCAGTTTTTTGGCCAGTAGGGTTGGCCGCTTCAACTTTCTACCGTGGATCTGGGGGCTTGGTGAACACGCAAAAGTGGATCCAGGAAGAATTGTTAAACCGTGTCTCGGGTGTAAAAAGTAGTACACACACACACAGACACACACACACACACACACACACACACACACACACACACACACACACACACACACACACACACACACACACACACACACACACACACACACACACACACACACAGTTTTGAATTACGGCCACATGTTCACACTAGCGAACAGGGGCATATAAAGCACCTAATTTTGTGCGGCTCACAGTGGCTGCATGCCCGTCACCTCCTGCCCTCTGCTCTGAGCCTGCAGATGTGTGTTGGTGTAGAACAGCAACAGCAACAAGCGTCCCCACCCAAACACCACCCAAACAGCCCTGCTGCCAGAACACTGCAGCGTCATTAACAACAGGCTGACATATGGAGCCAAGATGAAACGGGACCTCTGATTGTGTCTGTGCGTGCGTGCCTGCGTGCGTGCGTGCGTGCGTGCGTGCGTGTGTTACAGATTATTCTTTTGCATGCATGACATGTACTGTAAGGTGTATATGTACGTGTGTATGCTTATGTGTGTGTGTGTGTGTGTGTGCGTGCGTGCGTGTGTGCGCGTGCGTGCGTGTTTGTTTTTGCTTTTTTACTATCCACACAACGGTGTCTGAATGAATATTTAATGTGCATAGAGAATCAAGGCATCAGGGATGCTGGTGTGCAGTAACAAGGAAGCTCCTTGGCTCCTTCCCATCCCAAACCCACGGTGAGTCATTCCAGAAGGGACTGGGGGAGTCGTTGTAAAGACAAAGGCATTTCTCTCCAGCTTTACTTTTACACCGAGCAGGACGCCATGTCAACACACTGAACGTCAGTGGTAGAAGAAGTACTCTGATTCTTTACTTAAAGGAGTAGTTCACCCCTTTTCAACCTGTCTTCATATAATAGGTCCTCACTAATGTTCATGATAAAATATCACAATTTTTTTCTACTCAGTCCAAGTCTCCTAGGAGAGCTGTGGGAAGTTCAGAATCCATCGTCTTGTGACATCATCATTTTCCAAAAAAGAAATTTAATCAATATTTTTGAAAAAAAGAAAAAAAAAAGATTTTTATTATCGCGAGAACAATGGCTTCCACTTTAAAATTGCAACTTTTCAGGAATAGAAAGCCTGCAGTTTCTATAAGCTGGATTGGCAATCGATGATGTCACAAGACGATGGGTTTCTGACCTGCCCACAGCCCCCCTCTGAGAAAAAAAAAAGAAAAAAAAAAAGCTATTTTTGAGTGAGGACCAATTATATGAACATAGGTTGAAAAGTGGTGGAGTTCCCCTTTAAGTAAAAGTACCAATTCATGGGTTTCATTTGTAGTCCTATACACGGCCATGTTGAGGACAAACACAGGTGTTTCAAAGTATCTGACTGGCATAGAACTAATGTTCTACGCCAGGGGTTTTCAAAGTGGGTCACGGGGCAGGGGGTGCCGTGATGCCAGTCCAGGGGTGCCGTGAGATCATTTGATAATATTTGTAATTCATCAATATCACTACATCAATATCACTTCACTAGTAAAACAGACCTGATTTGCACTGTACCTGTTCATTTTCCATCTACGAAAACTCTCTTCACCAAACATAGCTGATCTACAAGCTCACAACGCGTCACAACGTGACGCGTTGTGAGCTTGTAGATCTGCTATTTTTGGTGAACCTTCCCCCCAGAATAGGTATGCTGGGGTTCAAGTGGTTAAACGTCAAGTTAAACGTCAACCTATAACGTTATTTTCTGTCAGTTCTGATGGAAACAGATATTTTTCCAATAGGATGTAAGATCCAAAACATTTACAGTGTAATTCAGGGGTGCCGTGGATGAAAAAGTGCCCTGAGTCAAAAAAGTTTGAAAACCCCTGTTCTACGCCAATCAGAACACCTGTGTTGGTCCTCAACATTGCCGTTGTATGAAACTGAATACATGAATACTGTAAATAATAATAATATTAAAAGTAACTTTGTAATTCAAAGTAAAAGGTGTCTTGAAGAAAAATAGATAAGTATTGGCATCACATAATTTTTCTCCAAAATAGCTGATCTACAAGCTAAGGTCATCATCATGATGCAGCGTGTTGGAAGCTTGTAAATTGTACATTTAAGTATAAAATGGTATACCGGTAATAATCTAAATCTAGAAATTAATTTTAGGAGTAAAAAAGATGACATGTGCTGGAGTCGGGTGGCGCAGTGGTAAAGACCCTGCCCACAACCACCACAGGAGTTGTGGGTTCAAATCCGATATGGGGGGATTTGGCTACTATAAATTAAAAAAATATATATAGCCTAATAATTACATGCTTGAGTAAAGTAAAAGTACCTCAGAAATGTACTTAAAGGGATAAGAAACCCCGCCTCTTTATTTGTTTTATCAGACTTGAGAATATGAAAAGATTTCTAAAATGTAGGCGTGGTTATCTGCCGTTGTGGGGGGGAGGGGGCGGAGTAATGCGTCTTCTATCAGAGAGAGACAGAGCGGTGCGCTCAGCACTGGGCACTGGTTGCTTTTCCATTTCGGATTTTTTTTTTAAAACCAGCCATTGGAGGTGTAAAAACTATAAAGATTCGGCAACTCCATGTTCTATAACCAATTTAAATGTGCAGGTATTTTACAAACAAGCTGTCGGAGCTTTTATCCATTACAAACTTTCTCCAGCTCTGGACCACGGAACCAGTGAAGAATGGACGATAGGCTAGCGCTATGGCTATTTGCTGTGTAGTGTGTGTGTGTGTGTGTGTGTGTGTGTGTGTGTGTGTGTGTCGTGACAGTGCGCGCACACACACGCCGTCCACACACGAAAACTAGCAGATCTACAAGCTCACAACGCGTCGCTTTCGCGACGCGTTGTGAGCTTGTATATCAGCTATGTAGCCTAGCTAACAGCCGTAGCAGTAGCAGCTTCTCATGTAAACACGTTGGTTTCGGCTCTACGGCTATTAGCTAGGCTACATACATAGCCGATATACAAGCTCACAACGCGTCGCTTTCGCGACGCGTTGTGAGCTTGTAGATCTGCTATTTTTCGTTTATGGACGTTGTGTGTGTGCGTGCACTGTCACGACACGCACGCACGCACACACAGGCTACACTGACTACACAGAAAATAACACAGGCACCACAGGCACACAGTGTAACTGTCTTTTGACGGAGCCTGCTATTCTCTCTGGCTGAAACAAGCATACAGTGAAACCACGCCCCCCCTTGATACAACTCTATATTAAACAAACGTTAATATTAATTAGATATGCCTACGTCACATTGCACTCTAGAACAATGATAACTAATATTTAATGAGTGGCGCCAAAGATTTCTTTTCGACCTAGAGACTGGAAGTACACAGAAATAGCTACAGAGACAGCAGAAAGCTCTGAATCCCCAAGCCTATGGGCAAATTGAACCATATCACTGCTCCCTATCACAAGTGACTCATTGATATAATATATATTTATAGAAAAAGTGATTTTGTGTTTCATGGACCTTTAAGGACAGTACTTGAGTACATGTACTCCCACTGATGGACAGACAAATTATGATTCCAGTGGAGATAATTCCAGTGGCATTGAGTTGAAGGCATAAATTAGATGGTATTCGTATGAGCTTTTTAAGGCACACTCAATTGAACAAACCTTTCATAGCAGTCAAGCCAAACAAGACCAGCATTTTTACATTACAGCAAAACATTGAGGGAGAGTTGGACATTTGCCACGTCTTCTGAATGAATTCTAAATTTATCTCAGCACTATATACTATGACATGAACCAGAGCTCAGGTCAGGCTGTGGAACAGCTTCACAGTCAGCTACTTGATAAAAACACCACCACACATTTAAGTTGTTGTTGCTGTCAGGGAAGCAGTCAGTGAATTATTACAAGTAGATATTGTCACTGCAGTATATCGTCGTTGTCGGGTGGAAACCTCGTATCTCCAAGTTTCACATGTGTACGTTCTTTCGCAGAGTAAAGCCCTGCTTCATCATACAAGGCCGTCACACAAAAGTAGTGAAAACAGCAGATCTACAAGCACACAACGCCTCGCGGTGCGAGGCGTCGTGTGCTTGTAGATCGGCTGTTTTCACTAGTTTAAATCATTTTCAAAATGATGAATGCAAAACGAACGGTTTTGGACATACTAGGGTTTCATCGGACAACGACGGTATGCTTCTCTGTTTATAGGCCTTTCCAATAGAACTGGGATTTTCTCCCTTGACATCTTTCCTGTTCTTTAATTGTGTGTGTTCTTTATGCCGGTGGTTTTCAGTGCCCACGAGGGCCACAAAAGACGAGGATGAGACGCAAATGAGCATCCCAAGGTACGTTGGCCTTTGTGGGAGGGGGTGTCTGTGTTGATCTGATGGCCTAGTGGAATGAGATCCATAGAGAGTTTGCATATAATGTAGGCGGCCAGTGGGCCAATTGCGACCCGCGAGAGACAATTGTGCGGCCCCCGCACACCCCTAATTTACACATCGTGCAAAATCATTGAAAAAAAAAAGCCAAAATAAGTCTGCACTGCGCTTTTTGGAACGCATAAGATACCATACATCACCACCTGACCGGTGATGTAATAGCATCCGATTGGCTCTCTTCAGTCATTAGTTCAAGCCATTCACAGCAAGACCTGTGGCAGTGTTTGGCCAGTAGACCGCTGTGTTTGCAAGAAATTAGGAACTTTGTCACGCTGAAACTGTAACTAAAGTTACCAGAGGCTTCCAATGTCAATTTTGAGTCACTTGACTTGCCTACGTAATTGTTGACGTTTGGAAATAGAAATCAAACAGGACCCTGGCGAGACTGAGAGGAGAAGTGAGAAAAAAGAAAATACCACAAACGGAGCAAATCAGTTTGGATATCAGGCAGGCGATACCACTGTATCAGCTTCCAAGGCCAGGCGTGAACAAGCGTTGAACAGGTTGCTGAGTCCTGTCGCCATGTCAGTCTTGGCGAGACACACTGGCACTATCAATGTATGTATTATGATTGTCAATAGGCTCCTTTGCCATCTCACTGGCAATATCACTTTATGTATATCTGACTGAATATAAATGACATGACTGTGAATACACTCCATTCCCACGCCTTCAGGATAACATTGCATACCTATAACGCATTATAAGCATACTTACTAGTAAGAGGCCTAAGGGCGAAAAGCGAGCTCGCCCTAAAGGGGTGAGGTGATGTCACGTGATGTCAATGCCAACAAATTGAGGCGTTACAGAAGGAAGGACATTGTGTTGTTACAGAAGGACAAGATGTGCCAGTTTTCATAGACAACTGCGGCCTTCGGTCGCAAAAATGCGTTACAATCTGCTTATGGTATAATTATAGTCATAAATAGTTATAATGCTTTATATAGCATTATATAAAGACTTATGGTCTAAGTATAAATTCAGGGCTATCCTCAATAAACTCTCATGACAGCAGTGGCCCTCAAAGCAGGGGCATCAACAACAAAAAAAAGAAAAGAAAAAGAAAATACAAAGGGGACATAGAAATAAAAAATAAACTAGAGCCATTTGAAAAGTTTTCCGCTCTGAACTGCCCTTGGAGGCTCCGTTAAGAGTCAACAAGAGTGGCCACCGCTGGCTGCCTTTATTGCATCCATCCAGGGTGGGGAGATGCAAATGAGCGTCCCAAGGTACTCTGGCCTTCGTGGGAGGAGCTGTCTGGCCTAGCAGAATGAGATCCATAGAGGCTGTTGGTTAACACACACGCGCGCACACACACACACACACACACACACACACACACACACACACACACACACACACACACACACACACACACACACACACACACACACACACACACACACACACACACACACACACACACACACACACACACACACACACACACACACACACACACACAGAGAGAGAGAGAGAGAGAGAGAGAGAGGGAGGCATACAGCTAATGAGGTGGCAGAGCTCTAGCGGGGACACAGGGGTTATCCTAATGTTGGTGTACTGTTGTGGAGACGTTGGACAGGAGCTACAAATGAGCCACTGAGGAGGGGAGGAGACAGGGGTTCGGTGTGTGTGTGTGTGTTGCGGGGGGTGTGTGTATTGCGGGTGTGTGTGTGTGTGTGTGTGTGGGGGGTGGGGGGGGGGGGAAATAGCAGATCTAAAAGCTCACAACGTGTCACGCACGGCACACAAAGCTTCTGTTTCCGCCCAAAAATGATAAATGGTGCATTTATATAGCGCTTTTATCCAAGGCACTTTACATAGATTGTGCATCACATTCACCCATTCACACACACATTCATACAACGATGGCGGAGGAAACCATGCAAGGCACCAACCTGCACATCGGGAGCAACTAGGGGTTCAGAGTCTTGCTCAAGGACTCTTCAACATTAACTCAGGGGGAGCCCGGATTCGAACTGGGAACCCTTCGTGCTCTAATGACGGTTTCTCTACCCCTGAGCTATGCCGTACATGCTGTACATTTGAATTATACAATCAGCTTTTTTGAAAATAGCCACAGCGCGTCACACCACGATGCATTGTGAAAGAAATATTATTATACATTCATGCACTTTTACGCTTTTAACAGAGTATTTGTAAATTGTGGAATTGATACTTTTACTTAAAGGAGTAGTTCACCACTTTTCAACCTGTCTTCATATAATAGGTCCTCACTAATGTTCATGATAAAATATCAAAACATTTTCTACTCAGTCCAAGTCTCCTAGGAGAGCTGTGGGAAGTTCAGAATCCATCGTCTTGTGACATCATCATTTTCCAAAAAAAAATGTTATCAATATTTTTGAAAAAAATATTTAGATTTTTATTATCATGAGAACAATGGCTTCCACTTTAAAATTGCAACTTCTCAGGAATAGAAAGCCTGCAGTTTCTATAAGCTGGATTGGCAATCGATGATGTCACAAGACGATGGGTTTCTGACCTGCCCACAGCCCTCCTCTGAGAAAAAAAAAAGCTATTTTTAGTGAGGACCAATTAGATGAACATAGGTTGAAAAGTGGTGGAGTACCCCTTTAAGTAAAAAATAAAATAAAAAGGTACTTTTTCCATCACTGCCATCCCAACAGGCTGACGGCAAGGTCGGTTCACAGACTGTTGCTTTGTGTTGTGTTGCAATGTTGCACCCTGTTGGCTCTTACAGCTTTCACTGCTTCAGTGAGACTCTGAACTGCATGCTGGCTATGGACTCAAAGTTGTGGTAAACAAAACAAAGGCAAATAAAAAAATAAAAATAAAAAGAAAGTATGAATACATTCATGGAGACTCGCAACTGTCAAGCACATATATAATGAGGCTGAACAATAATGAAGAATGGATGAGCGAGCGCACACACAAACAAACACACGTGCACGTGACACACACACACACACACACACACACACACACACACACACACACACACACACACACACACACACACACACACACACACACACACACACACACACACACACACACACACACACACACACACACACACACACACACACACAGGCAGATGTTTTTTTAAGCTTCATTACCCAAAACTTTGATGAGGGCAAGGCTTAAGGGAGAGAGATAGAGAGAGAGAGAGAGAGAGAGAGAGAGAGAGAGTGTGTGTGTGTGTGTGTGTGTGTGGGTGCGTGTGTGCGAGTGTGTGTGTGTGTGTGTGAGTGCATACGTCGGTGCATGCCGTTATCTTCAAGCGCACCTCCGAAAAAATAAAGACCATTACCATGAAGACCAGGTGACCCATGGCAGCAATTAGGAGTGACCCAACAGGCTGGGTGCGGGCGAGCGTGCTCAGATGTGACACATACATTATGCAAAGCAGGGTCCCTAAGAGAGATAGAGTCCCACCTCCACCCCCCACCCCCACCAACCCCCACCCCCCTAATGCCCTGAGCCGGCAGGCTCCTTCGCTGCCATCATCATCATCATCACCCCCACTACCTGGGATTTAACCACCGGATATCCCCCGCCTGGGGAATCTCAACGACACGGCACATCTGTAACCCATAGCACATCTGCCCCCGACGCAGACCGCTGCACAAGACAGTCACTCAAATCTCACTTCACACTCGGGAGGGAGCAGGCACGTGTACACACACACATAGACATCAAAGGGGGCTTGAGCCCCTGCCCTTTTATCTGTCTGTAAAAAGTGCCCTCTCCAGACCATGAATGCTGTTTTTACTATGGTGAAACAAATGCAAATGCCCTCTTTCCACGCATTACCAGAAGGCAGCATTCAAGAGAATTGCCTTGTCCAAACTCTCCTGAACTTGAATGCAGCATCTTATGTTGAAAGAATTGCCCTCTCTGTGTAGAAGTCCATGCCGTTACGCCACATCTCCAGTATTCACTTGATTATGCTTAGTTCAGTGTGGTATCACGCACCGAAAATAGCCGACCTCCAAGCTCACAACGTGTCGCAGCGTGAGCTTGGAGGTCTGCTATTTTCGATATTTCCACCAAAAGGCCCTTATAGAAATTTCAGCCCCTCTAACTGTACGTCCCTGGAGGAGCCGCGGGGATGGGCTCCCTCCGAGGTATGAAGTACAGTAGTAGCAAAATGGCTGCCGCGAGGAAATACATTAAAACAAGAGCGAGTATGGTAAACCAAGAGCGAGGGAGAAAGTTAAAGAATTGGGGGGACTGGGGGAGAAGGGAGGGAGAAAGAATGAAAGGGAGGGAGAAAAGACACAAAGCGAAATATGAGGGAGAAAAAAGTGTTTCTTCCCACAAACAGGCTCCCATTAAAAATGTGCGAGTGCTTCTGCCTTCGTTTTTCAAGCCGGCGGGGAAAAAATTAAATAAGAAGCAGAGAGAGAGAGAAAGTCTCCCGCTGAGCTTTTATAGGTGCCGCCGCAGCGCCGCGGAGGCCGGGTGTGATTCCCAAACATGATTGGTTTGTAGAAGTATAAAGACAACAGGCTGGGAAATTTGCAGAGGCAAAAAGTTTTGTCAGGGGAAAAAAAACAATTCACACACGTGCGCACATGCGCCCCGTACACACACACACACACACACGCACACACACACACACACACACACACACACACACACACACACACACACACACACACACACACACACACACACACACACGCTAAGTTTAAAAAGGCCTTTTTCAGATTTATCTGACAATGTCAGGCCTGGCAGTGTTGGAAAGGGAGAATAGAATACATTAGCTTTTTTCAGACTCCAAGGTGTTTTCTTTCTTCGTAGCACAAAGGGGGACTGTCCGACGACTTGGCCAGATGGTTTCCAGCCATGGCAACCTTCCCGTATTTTTTTGTCCCCCCACTAGCATCGTTAGCCAAAAAAGAATACATATACACTTAAATGTGTAGAAAATCCACACACATTATACACACATGGACACCCCCAGGTGCCCCCACCTTCTAGCAAACGACTTTGGCATTGGTGGCTATAAGGAGACTTGAACGAATACCCAGCACACATATCGTCTCTGTCGGGTGGAAACCGCACATGTCCAAAACTGTTACTTTTCAGGATTCAAATGCAATAATAGCAAAAAAACTAGGAGGAACATAATCCCTGACCAACCACTGACCGGTTGCTGACGTTCGTTCAGCTCTCTCAAAAAAGTAGCAGATCTGCAAGCTCAAAACCTGTCGCTCAAAACGCATCACTCAAAACATGACGCGTTTTTGTATGACGCTGTAGTATGATCAAGTAGGTTGTATTGGCCCGGTCCACTGGCATAGCTGTCCGGGCAACTAGAATCCAGAAACGAACCCCAGCCTTTGCTGCACGTTACTCCCCATCTCTCTCCCCATTTTCTGTCAACCTACAATCCTATCAATAAAGGCAAACAAAGAAGCCAAAAAATAAATTAAAAAAAGTAGGTTGTTACCCCATTAAGACTGGGATCGCATCTGTGTTACATAACCACTTTAACCATTATTTTGTAAACTTTGGCTAAATAGCAGATATACAAGCTCATAGCGCAGCACAGAGTGCCACGCTAAGAGCTTGTAGGGGTCCGCGGTCAAATACATATAATTCTAGGGGTCCTTGACAAACTTTGAGCCCAACAGATAAAGAAAACCATTAGGATTTAGAAGACATTTTTAGGTATTTTTCATTAAAAACATTTTTAAGTCATTGTTAATTTACGGGAATAAAATAACACAAAAAGTTAGAATATGGAAAGTACGGACAGCAAACGCTAGACCAAAAGGCGAGCCATAATTACCGGAGAGCTTGTTGTGGTGCAGGAACTCCATCTGCAGCCGCTGCCCGGCCCGCTGGGCCAAAAGGTAGGGGGTGGAGAACTCCGGGTCTCCCGTGGCGCACATGACGTCGGCCCCGCTGAACACCAGCGCCATGGAGCGCAGCACGTCACACGTAACCACCGCCGAGCACAGCGCCTGAGGAGACCAGGAAATGACACAAACAGTGAAATATCACTTTTAACTCTTTTACCGCTTTGGACGTTCCCGTTCGCCCCATTTTTCACGGCGGCGCGATGCCAATTGTACGTTCTTTGTCTCGTTCTTTTGTACCTTGTTTTGATGTCTGTAAACTGATGAGGGGTCGCGCGGGTGTGTACCCGTAAAAGTGCTCTCAAAAACCCACTGGACGTTAGCATCAATGGAGTAACAAAACGCTTCCTTGTTATTTTCTCTGGGTCTATTGCTCTGTAGCGATTTAGTGGCCTGGATGGATGGGAGCCGACCGCAGCCATTTCACATTAATTCTTACATGAGGCTGCCCTCTACTGCTATATGACCAAAGTGCACTATGTAATGAGAAAAGAAAAAAAAAAAAAAAGATCTTTGTCTATAACCTCACAAAGGTAAGCTGCTTTTGCTGGCACAAGACCCAATAAATAAATAATAACATCTGGCAGTAAAACTGTTAACTCATACAGTGCCATCCGGCCACAAGGGGTGATAGAGTGCCAGAAATTTCTCCATAGACCTTCTTTATAGCTTTCGTCGACCCTCTCCCAACTGGCTTGTGTTTTCACTCCAGTCAATGCTATGGGTGTCGAGAGGAGGAAGCTAGCTGACACGTAGCCAAAATGCTAACCCATTTAGAAGCCCGATCTAAAGCTATTTCAGCCGCAAAAAACTTTCTCTTTGGGTCTGGGGACACAATCCGGAGAAAATCCTGTCTAAAGATGTGATTTATTATTGGAGTGGGCGGCGCGATTTGGCCGTTAGCGCGAATACGGCCCGTGGATGGCCGAGTCTAAGTCCCGGCCAAGGATGGACGTCTAGACCGGGGCTTCGTTGAGGCCTCCGATAAAATAATTCATTTTATTAAATATCCCGGACATGTTCGGGATAGGCACCCTGGAATACGTCGCGCAGCCTACAATGAACATTCGGTGAACATTGGGGGGGGTCTAAACTTTATTTTAAACCATTTTCAATGGAATAAATCGTCGGAGCATCTAGCGTCTCTCGTTGGTGAGCGTTGGGCGAGCCGGGACCACCCACGTTGCTCCAAGCAGCTCGGGGTAAGTAAAATAGCAAATAAAAAATTGTTTTTGATCCCGAATATCCCGAACATGTTCGGGATAGGCACTTAAAGGGTTAAGTACAATTTATGCCTGAACACAAATCTGTGTCACTTTAGATTTGAACCACTTTAAACATTATTTTAACTATAAAAAATAGCAGATATACAAGCTCACAGCGCAGCATCAAGTGCCGCACTGCGAGCTTGTAGATCTATTATTTTCGAAAAATCGTGAACATGTTGTGCAAGTCTTTGAATATTTCCGACCCGATTCTATAAATGTCTTCTAAATCCTTCCTCTAAATCAGTGGTTCTCAAACTTTTTCATGTCAAGGACCCCCAAAATGACATGTATTTAGCCGCGGACCCCCATCTCAAAATATGTTGTTCCAGGGACCACCCAGAAGCAAATATTTGAGTTACAAATGTTCGCTTTTAAAAAGATATATTCAAAGACATTCAGATATTCAAAGAAAAATAGCAGATATACAAGCTCACAGCGCGGCACCGTAGTTAAAGCATTAAATAATTCCTAAATGGGTTAGTACAATTTTTAGGTAATTTTACTTTACTTGAGTATCTCCATTTTTCAATACTTGTACTTGTATCTCAGAGGCAAATATTGTTCTTTTTTTTTACTCCACTCCAATTATTTGAAAACTTTAGTTACTAGTTTGTTGCTATTTGAAAACAGAAGACACATCTACAAGCTCATAACGCGTCGCAGTGCGACGTGTTGTACATTTTGAATAAGGGACTGGCACTTGTAACTATTTCTATATTGCGGTATTGATACTTTGCGTGAAGTGAAACAACTGTGACAACTTTTTCCACCACTGCCACACGCACGCACGCTCACACGCCCCGCGCGCACGCACACGCTCAAGCGAGTTTGGAGCTGATTAGTGATTGTGGATGTGAGATAAGCTACAGCCCAACAACAGGGCTGATGGATGAGAAGGGAAGGATGTGCACTCAATAAAGCGCCGGCGGACTGATTGCAGACGACAATCCTCTTGTCCATCTGCGATCATTACGCTGCCTGCCTAGCGCTACAAGCAAGCCCACCATCATTACGCTACCTGCCTAGCGCTACAAGCAAGCTCACCGCCGAGTGGTGATTTAACTCTGGACCTGCGTGCACACTCCAGATGTGTTCCTCTGTAGGGGTTTCTATAGTAGCAGGCAGGCAAACTGTAGTGGAATGAAATGCACCATATCGTCGTTGTCGGGTGAAAACCTTGTATGTCCAAAACCGTTCCTTTAGCATTTTTTCATTTTAAAAATGATTTAACCGCGAGGCGTTGTGTGCTTGTAGTTCGGCTGGTTTCACTACTTTTGTGCAACGGCCTTGTATGGTGAAGCAGGGCTTTACTTAGCGAAAACATTTACAAATTTGAAACTTGGAGATACGAGGTTTCTGCCCGACAGTGACGATATGATGAACGACGCACACACGCACGCACACACACACACGCACGCACGCACACACACACCACAAGTCCAGTCAGATTTATCTATGTACCAAATTACATCCGAAAAGCACTCACTCAATGTGCTTCAAAACTGGGAGAAAATACAAATAAATGCTATGGTCATTAACGATGATACAAAATCCACATAATTGCCTATAATTAACACATATTACCACACCAGCGGAAAATCAAAGTGATGAAAAATATACATGTGATGAAAAATATACATGTAAGATGAATAATAATAATAATAATACAAAATGTATTAAAAAAAAGGATAGCGAACCTAGGGGTCCCTAGGGGTCAGTGCTTAGCCCCTTCATCCCTCTCCACCAAATGTCTTCCCGAAAATAGGCAATTCTGCAAGCTCAAGCTTGCAACACCTCGCAAACGTGACCCGCTGTGACCTCGTAGATCAGGTTATTGGAGCAGTGAAGCAGCTCCCTACAAACTCTCCCTGTCCTCAACCCTGTCCCGTAGAGTACAAATATAGCTGCAATGCAGGCCTGGGTCACCAGGTGGCGCTATGTTGAGCAGCCGAGACACACACACACACACTATGCGTGCTATGTTTCTTTAGTACAACGGCGCGTGGCCGGATTTTTAAACTATAAAAACTGTTGTGCAGCCTAGACACACACAAACACACACACACAGTGTAAAGCTGCTCAAATTCACCACTCCACTTCGAACTGAGATTTGATTTTTTTTGGGCCTATTAGGAGATGCCTAGAAGAGGGACAAACGGTTAGGGGATGTTCTACAGCAGATACCAGGCCGGCAAAGTTGTACAAACAAGAGTGCAGTTGAATTATAAATGATCAATCTGTCCCGCCGCATGCAGCCGGCTAATAGGACAGAGACGAGGCAGAGAGAGAGGAGTTGAACTTCCAGCGTCTCATCAGAGGCAGCGCCGGTCGGAGCGCGCCATCGATCCCACACTAAACAGGCCAGTCTCAAAACAAGGCACAACACCGCTGAATGTACGCACAGACACAGTACACGCACACACAGTTTGTCAATGTAACCAGTCCACCACACACACGCACAAACACGGTCTGTCAATATAACCTGTCCACCCGCTTGCTGCGCGCACGCGCACACACACACACACACACACGCACACAGACACGCACACACCCCTGTCAATAGAACCTGTCCTGTCCAGCTGCCCCTCCCCCTCCCTCAGAGATAAAGATGTCTACAAACGTGTACTTTTTTTTCTTCCCCGAGTGCTCATTATGTGTTTGTTCTCCAGCTGTTTACACAAACAGTTTCCGCACAAAAGGCTTGAAGAGCTCAAATCAATAACAGACCTGCATGGCAGAGCCAACTCGACACTGAAATACCGGAAGACGGGATCAATCTCTCTCTCTCTCTCTCTCTCTCTCTCTCTCTCTCTCTCTCTTTATACGAGTACAGAAAGGTGACGCTTTAAAGGAAACAACATAAAAAGCGTCTTAGTAAGGTGTTGGGCCACCTAGAGTCACCAGAACAGCTTCAAGTTCAATGCACCTTGGCATAGAGATTGTGCAAGTCTCTGGAACTCTATAGAGGCAATGAAACACCACTCTTCCAAAAGATATCCTCTCACTTGGTGATTTGATGGCAGTGGTGGAGAGCACTGGTGTAAAGTAACTTTACTTGACTTCTTACTTTACTGGAGTATTTCCAATTTTCAATACAGTTTAGGCATTTACTTTTACTTCTTCTATTCCACTACATCTCAGAGGCAAAAATTTAACTTTTTACTCCACTACAATTATTTGAAAACGTTTGGTCACTAGTTACTTATAGATATTGATTATTATTACGAAACATATATTAGCCACTTCAGCTCTATACACTTTGGCTATTTGAAAATAGCCGATCGACAAGCTCACAACCTGTCGCATTGTGACGTGTTGTGAGCTTGCAGATCTGACCTACTGACTGATCAAGTAGTGTCCTGCACTCTCAGTCTCAGTCAATCGAGGTAGAGTTACTCCCATATTTCTACGTACAAATAATAATTCATGGTCATTGAAAGTGTGCTTTTGACCATCATTTACGACCCTATTTACAGGTAGTGTCCGGTCAAATATGTTCTAATTAGTAACCACAGGGTCCATGGCTAACGCGCGGTTGAGGGCTTGTGGGTCGGGTTTATTAAATGAGATGTGGTGAGCAGGTTGGTGTCGTTCAAATTATTACTAAAAAGAAAAAGAGAAAACCTTCACATCACTATAACACACACACACAAACCACACACGTGCACGCACACACACACTAGTCTAGGTCAGATTATGGCGCAGCAGTCCCATGCAGCCTGTCCTTATTCTGTATCATCTCCACAAATGACCTTCTATGTCACAGCAATTACTGCAGCCACTGGAGGGTTCCAGTGTGTGTGTGTGTGTGTGTGTGTGTGTGTGTGTGTGTGTGTGTGTGTGTGTGTGTGTTACAGTGGTCTAAGCAAGTCCTTTGACACCCCCCTCTCTAGGTCATGTGGCCTGCGGAGACTTTGTGGAGGTCAATGGGATATAAGCTTCTAATGGGGAGCATGGGACTGTGTGTGTGTGTGTGTGTGTGTGTGTGTGTGTGTGTGTGTGTGTGTGTGTGTGAGAGAGAGAGGAGAGAGAGAGAGAGAGAGAGAGAGAGAGAGAGAGAGAGAGAGAGAGAGAGAGAGAGAGAGAGAGAGAGAGAGAGAGAGAGAGAGAGAGAGAGAGAGAGAGAGAGAGAGAGAGAGAGAGAACATAATACACAGTCAAATTGTTAGTTTTAATTTGACTTGTGAAAACGGACCCACATGGACCCGTACTTTGGGTCCATTTCTACATTCTCACGTTTAAATGAACACCAAGGATTTGACTGTGTGTGAAGGCCTATATTGGAGAGAGAACGGTGAAAGTAATTCCATGGCTTCTGTGGAATTATGAGGAAGCCAGTTTAAATGGAGACGATCAGCTCCAGAGATACACGGAACATGACTGCAGAACAGCCAAACGCGTGCGCGCCAAGCACACACACACACACACACACACACACACACACACACACACACACACACACACACACACACACACACACACACACACACACACACACACACACACACACACACACACACACACACACACACACACACACACACACACACACACACACACACAAAACAACGGCGATTCGCCTCCGTGCCGCCGTTCTCAACACACAGATACACACAGATACACACACACACACAGAGCTACAACTATCGATTATTTCCTTAGTGATTATTCTATCAATTACTTTTTTCGATTAATCAAATAACCCGTGGACACATTTTAAATCAGTCTGATCAACGACTTAAGCCTTATTTTATTCTTTGGAATACAACCAGGTTGTGATGTCTTTCTATGCAAATCGATGATTATTTTGTATCAATTAAATCGATGACATAATTTGATTACCGGTAACTATTGTGATCCCCGCGCGCGCACGCACACACAAACACGCATGCCCACGCTAACACACATACACACACATGGAAGCAATAGTTGACTGCTGGTGCACATGGACACACATCCATCCACACAGGATGGTGAACTGTGCGCTGCATGATGACTGTGACACGCTGATCCCCGCCAAAGCCGCTCATCTTCCACTATAAAAAACGACTCAGCGAGAAGGTGAGAAAGTTAACACCTCCTCCGCCTTCAACTCGCCTATGGACTCTCTCTCCCTCCCTCTCTCCACCTCCCTCTCCCCCCTCTCTCTCCCCCCCCTCTCTCCCTCTCCCCCTCTCTCTCCCCCCTCCCTCTCTCCCCCTCCCTCTCCCCCTCTCTCTCCCTCTCCCCCCCTCCCTCCCCCTCTCTCTGGCCAGAGTCATCTTTGCTAAGCAACTAGGGATGGGACGATACGCGATATCATCGTTTATCGTGATTAAAAACACTCTGCGATAATCGTATCGTGGAGATTCCATTTATCGTGATATCGTCCTCCGTCATGCACTGGGATAAATTCATCTTTTATTTGCCGAGCTGCATATCCGGTACCATTTAAACCCTCTATTGGTAAAACGTACTTATAATATATTGTACGTACTTGATACAGTCTTTTTTTCCACTCTCTACCAAATCTCTTTGCCAAAAAATAGCCGATCTACAAGCTCACGTTGCGACGCGTTGTGAGCTTGTAGATCAGCTCACGTTGCGACGCGTTGTGAGCTTGTAGATCTGCTATTGTTTGGCAAATGTTCCAACCCCAGGATAATGGATTTTGATTATCACGATAATATCTTCAATCGCGATTTCTTTTGTCACAATAATCGTGATGTGACATTTTCATATCGTCCCATCCTTACTAAGCAACCACTTTTTTCCCCTCCTTGTCCTCGCAGTGTAACTCCTACACCACACTATTAACACTGGCGGCAAATTCACACGTTTCCAGAAGAGAGACATGTTGCAGGCACACGTGTACACACACACACACACACACACACACACACACACACACACACACACACACGCACACGCACACGCACACAGAAACACACGCACACCCACGCGCATGCACGCAAACACACGCGCGAACAATCCAGCAAAGCCACCAGAGAACCGACCCAAGCGTTTCTGTTGTGGACACTAATCCACTTTTCCACTTAGCCAGGATATCGCTTCCGTCCTTTCCCTCTCTCTCTCTCTCTCTCTCTCTCTCTCTCTCTCTCTCCTCCATTTCTCCTGCCTCCAGAACCCCCCCCCCCCAACACACACACACACGCTCTTCTGTTCACTAAACAATATGAGAGGCTGATCTGCGTAAATGCTGACGCAGGTGGAAACTCAGCCATTCGCCAACCTCAGTGTGCCGCACTTTCAAGAGCCTCTTCAGTAGGGATGGAGCCCTAAAGAAGGGTAGCTCGATAACCCGATAACAGATTTATTGAGTACCCGGTATCAATAAGCTTTGAGCTTGTTATCGAGCATAGCAGCCCATGATGTCATGTTTAAACAATCAAGACAAGAGGCGATCAAGAAATGATTACAGTACTATCCATAATATAAAGCCATTTAACACTTATTGCACACTAATTGCACACCATCTTCATAGATGGTGGGCAGCAAACAAACTCACAACAACGTCGCAACAACTGGCCAATAAAAAAATATATCAGTTATGTTCTGAATTTGTCTCATATCTTTCCACAATATATTAGAAAACGCTCAATTGTGGGCTCGATAAAAGCCCCGCTCAATAAGCAGGATCAATAAGGAGCTCATTATCAATAAAAAATAACAAGCTCCATCCTATACTCTTCAGTCTTCAAAAAATAAGAGAATGTTCTTGGTTTTATTTTATGCCGTAGCCCACTGGACTCGTAGTCCGTGGACCCCTCCGGGTTCCTTCCATTTGTACGCTCTCAGGGTTCTGGTTGGGGGTCCTTGAAATTAAACCCTTTAGACCGGGTGGGTATGCATATCTGTGTCACCGCTTCAACCATTATTTCATGCTTTAGCTATACAAAAAAATAGCAGATATCAGACGTCATTACGTGCGCGTCACGCGTCTCTGACGCATTCACGTTGCCTAGAGACGCATTCACGTCAGTGTCCTTGGGTCCCACGGACGCATTGCCTCCATTGGAGTCCACGTTAAAATAATTTACCACGTCGCGAAAAAAAAATATTTTAAAAAGTCCACAGACGCCACCATTGTTCATGGGCGAAGGCATGCTACTTTACCCTACGTTAACACAAATGAAATCCGCGTAGAAAGTCTTAAAACAGACGATAAAACTAACGACAGTCTGTGTTTTGAATCCACGACGCCATTTTGTGCGCCACTGAATGGTCACAGAATTCAATGGGTGCCTGAGTTTTAGCGTAGCACCGGGCCGCTCTCTGACCATAGTGGCACAGCGTGTTAGGTGATACATCAAAAAGGGTTCCCCCACAGGACGTGTATGGCAGGGCTCGGCGCAGAAACGTGACGTCACGTCTCTACACTGCAGCTCAATGCTCACTGCTCAGACAGGGACCCGCCTCCTTTCCCCTCCATTCAATAACAACTGGATATACAGTACACGCGCTATTGTTTATAGATGTGGTGGTGGACATTGGACAACGTGTTAGAAGCCACACAGGTCTTCATTGCGTCTTTACAACAATAGCGACGATTAACGTTGTGGTGAACATGGTCAAATAACCATTATTGGCTCAACTACAACACGGAGGAAGCAAGCTAGCCTAGCATGTATGCTATCTGAGACAGTATGTATGTAGCCTAGGCTGCCTAACTGTTTGATTGATTATAGTGTTTTCGTGGCGGCGCCGTCCCTTTGGTGGTCCGCCGGGGCAGCGGACTACCGCGGCCACCTGTGCCTTGCCCTCCCGCATCCATAGAGGGGCGGCACGTCCCTCTAGGATCAACCGTTCAAAACAAAAGTAGCCGATCTACAAGCAACCCCAATCCACTGTTTTTGACCCAGTCCACTGGTTCTCTGTACAGCAGAGCAAACACAAGCACGCCAGAGAGCATTTCCCCCATTCCATAGAAGCAGTAACAGTACAAACAGGAGACATCATCTCACTGAGAAGATCCATATATTATCGATGTATATAAAATAACAGGTGGCTGTTCATTATGAAGACTCGGTAAAAGCTTCTATCTGCGCCCCCAAGTGGTCGACATCTGATATTACCGGTTCGGTATAAAAAAAAATCAAACACATGACTATTTGGAAGTATTAAAATTGTAAGATTTGGAATTGTGGTTCATTTCTTTCAGACACATTTCTACGTAACATGAACATAACCATATAATAACCAATTCAAGTTAAATGCTGCACTTTGTCAAAAATGACATGCCGCGTAGAATTTTTGTGGGACCCATAAAATATCCCTGGGACTCATCCGAAAGACCCTTCGTGGGTCCCGGGGACTCATTACATTAAAAACCTATTGACATCACTGAGATATACAAGCTCACAGCGTGACACCGAGAGCTTGTATATCTGCTATTTTTGTAAAATCTTGAAAATGGGTGCAAATCTTTGAATGTATATATATATATATTTAAAGCAGACATTTGAAACGCAAATCCTTCTTTCTCTTGGTCCCTGGAACTAAATATTTTAAGACAGGGGCCCGTGGTCAAATACATATATTCTAGGGGGTCCTTGACATGAAAAAGTTTGAGAACCACTGACAGAGAAACATAGGTTTTTCAGAAAACTGTTAGGATCTAGAAGACTTTTTTTTTTTTCGAGTCTAAATGGGTTAAACAGTTTGAGAAACACCGCTGTTGTAGCCACGATCCAGCAGTCAGTCAGTCAGTCAGAGCACGCCTTGGGTCTCAGACTCAGACCTGCTTATACCAGCGATCGATAACGCTATGGCTACACCTGCTGGCATACACAAACCTCAGACTTTTTAAAGAGTAGTTGTAAACTAACTACCACACGGTCAAATGCAAGGTCAGAGAAGTTTATTTTTTTATTGGATAGTGCCAAGCTTTTCTCTTGCTAACTAGCAGCAGTGTTTAGCCAACTTCTGGCTCAAGCATGCTGTAGGGATGGGACAATATGAAAATGTCAAATCACGATTATTGTGACAAAGGAAATCGCGATTTACGATATTATCGCGATAATAAAATATCCATTATCCTGGGGCCATTATCTAAAAAATAGCAGATCTACAAGCTCACAACACGTCACATTGTGACACGTTGTGAGCTTGTAGATCGGCTATTTTTTGGCAAAGAAAAATGATAGAGAGTGAAAAAAAGACTGTATCAAGTACGTATATTATAAGATAGATAGATACCTTTATTATCCCAAGGGGGAAATTCAGTAAAGTAAGTACCCTTTACCAATATTATAGAGGGTTAAAGTGGTACCGGATATGCAGCTCGGCAAATAAAAGGTGAATTGATCCGAATCGCGATGGAGGACGATATCACGATACACTCACGATACGATTATCGTGAGTGTTTTTTTATCACGATAAACGATAATACCGCTTATCGTCCCATCCCTAGCATGCTGCACACGTAGCCTAACTACCCTCAGCACGCAAACAATCAATCCAGTAATAATGTGACATCTGGGAGGAGAGGGGGTAATAATTATGAGAATAAAGGTATGACAAATCATTATTAGCCCATTTAGGCCTGAACACATTATGACGCAATATTTTATGTTTTAAATATAAAAAAATAGCAGATATACCAGTAAGACTCCCTAATCGGGAGATAAGCGACCGTTGGTCGCTTATCTCCACAAATATCACAACCTCCACCTCTCACGTCATACGGGTAGCCATAGTTACACCTGGAATGTTGAATCTTCATATATGGAGATAACCTACGCATCACACAAAGTCTGACCTCACCAGCCCATACTTGGGCATGGACGACTTATATCTCCATATACGGAGATGGCCATATATGGAGATACGATGACATCACAGAGTCCACAGCTGATGATGTGGCGTGATGTCATACAATACACAAACAAGCCCTATATAAAGGGGCAATTCTCACCAGGGAAGAGAGCATTGCCTGGAATGTTGAATCTCCATATATGGAGATAACCTACGCATCACACAAAGTCTGACCTCACCAGCCCATACTTGGGCATGGACGACTTATATCTCCATATACGGAGATGGCCATATATGGAGATACGATGACATCACAGAGTCCACAGCTGATGATGTGGCGTGATGTCATACAATAAACAAACAAGCCCTATATACTGATGCGATACGATGACATCACAGAGTCCACAGCTGATGATGTGGCGTGATGTCATACAATAAACAAACAAGCCCTATATACTGATGCGGAGATATGAGCAGGGCAAAGGTGTGACGTGTGACGTGTGACCGACCGACCGACCGACCGACCGACCGACCGACGGACGGACGGCCGGTGGAGGTTTTCATAGTAAACTGCTCCCTGACGGTCGCAACAAGCTCACAGCGCGGCACCGAGTGCCGCGCTGCAAGCTTGTAGATCTGCTATTTTTGAAAAATAGAATTAGAATTTTGACCCGATTCTATAAGTGTCTTTTGAATCCTTCTAAGATTTTTGGAAAAAAACTATGTTTCTATGTCAGCAATCTGGCCAGCCATCGTCAAAGAAAAGGTCCTTTTCACTCAGCTGGAGCTCAGTTAGTCTGTTCTTGAGAGACTACTATGTCAGTGGTGCTCAAACCTTTTCATGTGAAGGACCCCCAAAATGATACTTATTACCCCCATTTCAAAAATATCTAGTTCCAGGGACCACCCAGAAGCAAAATTTGAGTTACAAACGTTCGCTTTGAAAATACATATATTCAAAGATTTGCACACATTTTCACGACTTTTTCAAAAATAGCAGATCTACAAGCTCGCAGCGCGGCACTCGGTGCCGCGCTGTGAGCTTGTATATCTGCTATTTTTCACTGGTTAAAGCATTCAATAATTCTATGCCTAAATGGGTTAGAGTGAGTTAGGCTCTGCTTCATGTCCGCAAGTTTAGGCCTATTATTCACGGTAATGGAAAGTACAGCTTATTATGCCACCAATACAGCTCATTCATTCTGATCCAAACTCTGCATTCCTGCACAAAATGTGTGTCTTATAAGCCGGAGTTCTAGTAAAATTTCCATCATCCATTCCTTAAATTAACATTTGATAACAGGGACGTGCAGAGAATGTTAGAGAGGCAGGGGCTGAAATTTCTTAACCCTGCAAGGCCCAGCGTTGCTTTTTGGCAACATTTTTTAAATCATTTTTTAAAAAATGTTATAATTAGTTTTCCTGTTATTTTTTCACATTAACATCACCATTAAATCCTATTGTTTAGCATTACAATGCCATTGGCCACGATATTTGCATATAAATACCTACCACAGAGGCTGACATTCACACCTCCCAGAGAAGTTGAAATTCCAGCGTCTGGACGAACAACATCTCACTTTTTAACTGAAGCTATTCCTCACTAAAACATAAGTAAAATGCCTGTAATATTTTTTTTCGTGATCATTAGAATGTCTAGAACATGTACATATGTTATTATTGTGAAAAATATCCCCAAAATCCAAATTAGAGCATGATTTATGATTTATGATTTATGGCTATAAAACCTCACAAAAACATTATTAATTTTTTAACATTACATTTTCCTGTGATTAGGACTCCTACAACACCATCTGATTTTTTTTTTTAATTTTTTGGCCAGTAGAAATTAATTCGGGTCTTGCAGGGTTTAATGGGCCTTTTGGTGAAAATATATCAAAAATAGCAGACTTTCTCGCTATGCGAGCTGCTGGGTTCTGCTGGGGAAACTGGACAACAGGGGGATTTCTGCCTAATAGACCCCATGGACAGTACTTTTGGATCAATATAAGTAGGAAAATGAGCCTAGAAGTGATTTAGGGTCCTTTAATTTTAGTCCTCATATCTTAGTTTTTATTTAGTTTTCGTCAGTGAAAGAAAGGTAGTTGACGAAACATTTTCGTCGTAGTTTTAGCACAGGGGTCTTCAACGATTTCAGTCCAAGTACCCTTTAGCTGAGAGAGAGATGAAGCAGGGACCCCAACAACCTTTTCATAGATTCCATACAGTTTCATCGTTTGACAGCACAATCATCAGTGTATTTTGGATTCATGTCAATTTGTGTTTTCAGATATTTAACCACTTGAACCGTCAATACTTCATAAAATTTGACCTTTCACTCTGTACTTAGTCTGCTCTTTTTCCCCTCTACACCAAAGCTCTTTGCCGAAAATAGCCGATCTACAAGCGCGAGGCGTTGTGAGCTTGTAGATCTGCTATTTTTGGCTAAAGTTCGCCGAATATGGACCCTCGGATTAAAGTGGTTAATATAAAAAAAAAGGATAAACTTTTCTATCACTCAAACATTTGGAGGACCCCCTGTAGTAACTCTGAGGACCCCCTGTTGAAGACCCATGTTTTAGCGGGGAAAAAATAAAATGAACACTAGTGTAATGGTTGTACAGTACCTGGTTGAGCGCCTCCTGGTGGTGACAGTCCTCCGGCGCCCTGCAGTACTTCCTCTCGCGGTACTTCCTGCGGAGGAAGGTGGCGCGCTTCTCGGCCGACGCCCCCATGTGAAGCTCCTCCTCCGGGGGGCAGGGCACACGCCCAGAAGCTGTTGGCCTTCTGGTTGCCCACCTCCAGGAACAGCTGTGTGGGGTCAAAGGGGGGGGGGGGGGGGGGGGGGGGGAGTGGGACTGAGTTACTAGGGCCAAGGTGGAAGGGGCCTTTGTTATTTTATGCTTTAGCCATTGAAAAATAGCAGATATACAAGCTAAATGCGAGCTTGTAGATCTGCTATTTTTTAAAAGTCGTGAAAATGTGTGTGAATCTTTGAATATGATAAAGTGTATGGGGCTCTTAAGTCTGACATCATTTTGTAGGCGGAGGAGAACTTCTGGTGCCAACGATGGCACCAGCGCCCGTGAATCTTTTCTGACTACAAAATGATGTCACGGCTTAAAAGCCCATAGGGCTTAACCACTATATACTTGTTGAGCGGGTATAACAATGCAACGTGTTGTGATCTTGTAGATCTGCTATTTTGTCGAATGCCTGCCTATTTCCGTCAACTGTTCGCCTATTATGTGGACATATTATGCCCAGAATGGGGAACCTAGGGTCCACGTGGTTTTACGTGTTACTGACTGCATCCAAAAGAAGACAGCAATCAGCCTTTATTGTTGGCTTGAGAAGTCGTGGCTCATGCAGAAACCATATTTTCTTGGTCGTTGATAGAGTTTCTATGCTTGGCAGCAGCACAGTACCAAGGGCCAGGCCAGATGTGCTTAACCCATTTAGAACGGGTACACAATTTGTGTATCATTATTTTATGCTTTAACTATTGAAAAATAGCAGATATACAAGCTCACAACGCGGCACCGAGTGCCGCGCTGCGAGCTTGTAGATCTGCTATTTTTTTTAAATCGTGAAAATTAGAATTTTGACCCGATTCTATAAGTGTCTTTTGAATCCTTCTAAGATTTTTTGAAAAACCTACGTTTCTATGTCAGCAATCTGGCACAGCCATCGTCAAAGAAAAGGTCCTTTTCACTCAACTGGAGCTCAGTTAGTCTGTTCTTGAGAGACTACTATGTCAGTGGTTCTCAAACCTTTTCATGTGAAGGACCCCCAAAATGATATGTATTTGGCCACGGACCCCTATCTCAAAATATTTAGTTCCAGGGACCACCCAGAAGCAAAATTTGAGTTACAAACGTTCGCTTTGAAAACACATAGATCCAAAGATTTGCACACATTTTCACGACTTTTTTTCAAAATAGCAGATCTAAAAGCTCACAGCGCGGCACCAAGTGCCGCGCTGTGAGCTTGTATATCTGCTATTTTTCACTGGTTAAAGCATTCAATAATTCTAGGCCTAAAAGGGTTAAAGAGCTGGTGGTGGTATGCGCTCTGCTCAAGGGCATGCAGATTTAGCACAGCAGAGTCCCTAATCAATTCTATTCTTTTGACTCTACGCCCTCGCACGGGTCAGTGCGTGCATGCACTGCCTGCTCCCTCGGCTGCTGGTCCCCTAAAATTGAACCGGCAACCCTCCCGACGCCGGCCCGGCTCTCTTCTAACCTCAAGGCTACAGACGTCCTCTGTAATAGTCTTTGATGATTTGTTGTGTCTAGTGCATACAATACAGTAGCTTCTGCAAGGGCCAAAATAGAAGCGGGGTCATTTTCTTGTTGTGCTGTATAGTGTCGTCATGGATTATGCATGAGTTCGCTGTGTTCGGTATTAAACCGCATTAATGATTTCCCGAGTGTGCTGCCAGTTGCCGATCAACTCTTTCTGAGGCTTTGCACTTTGTCGTGCGATGGTGCCGCGCCGCGTTGTGAGCTCATACATATGTTTTCGGTCCCAGACGCCCGTGTGTAACCGAGCATAAATTAAGGCATAACATTCCATCTGAATGCCAGGGAGACGGACATAGAGATATATAAGCCTTTGTTCTTGGTTTGATACATGTGTTTCCCCAATAGGGGCAGGGCCACAACTATCGATTATTCTATCAATTACTTTTTTGAGAAATCAAATAATCGAGAAGTGTGTTTCGTATATATATAAAATTATTAGCAACTATTCACATTATTGTAATATACTTTGTGTCACAATGGTCTCAATCTAAGAGCTCGCCTTGTGACGTGCTGTGAGCTTGTAGACTATTTTCACTGTTTTTACAACTTGCCCAAATGACTGAAATTCAAGATTATTTTATTCAGTCACTGATTACTTTTTTATAATTGATTAATCAATTTAGGCCTGAATGTAAATCTGTGTCACTTTAGATTTGAACCACTTTACATTAAAAAAATAGCAGATTTACAAGCTCACAGCACGGCAGCGAGTGCCACGCTGCGAGCTTGTAGAACTGCTATTTTTGAAAAGTCGTAAACATTTGTGCAAGTCTTTGACTATATTTGACCTGATTCTACAAATGTCTTCTAAATCCTTCGTCTAAATCAGTGATTCTCAAACTTTTTCATGTCAAGGACCCCCAAAATGACATGTGTTTGGCCACGGACCCACATCTCAAAATACGTTGTTCCAGGGACCCCCCCAGAAGCAAATATTTGAGTTACAAATATTTCATATTTATATGTCGATTTCAGCTCTGACATTTATGTCAGACATACTATATTATGTCTAGACTAGAGAATTAACTCATTTTAGAGAGAAAGATTTGTGTGACTTTTTCTGCTTTTACTGAACAATACCACTTTCTCCTTCTATATAGACGGACAAAGTGACTGAAGTTCTTTGTGCAAAGCTGACACAAGGGCCTTTGTTCAGCACATGGTGTACGGTTCAGAGCTTACTGTACCTCCACCAGCTCATTGCTCCACACGCTGATGTCCAACTTCAAGCTCCGCACCTTGGAAATGCTGGGACCCAGCGAGCGATGCTGCCCTAATGGAAACACACACATACAGTAAGCATTATACAACCATTAACATAATGCTTAAAGGACCAGGTCACCTCTGGGACAACCAGATCTTATTTTATTGTTGGGTGGGACACGATCAACACAATCTTGAGTTATTTTTTGTGTTCAATCTGTGTTTTTAGATATGTTAGTATTTCAGCCGATTTCAGCATGCTACAACTGGTCATATGTTGCAAAATGCATTATATGACCAGTTGTAGCATGCTGAAATACTAACATATCTAAAAACACAGATTGAACACAAAAGATAATTCAGGATTGTGTTGATCGTGTCCCACACAACAATAAAATAAGATCTGGTTGTCCCAGAGGTGACCTGGTCCTTTAAGGAACACGCTCACCCTCTCTCTCTTGCACACATGCACGCACACACGCGCATACCTAAAGTCCGACTTGTGAAAGAGAACCAGGAAACAGCTCAGTCACTAGACCAGGGGTTTTCAAAGTGGGTGACGGGGCACCCTGGGGTGCCGTGACAGCAGTCCAGGGGTGAAAAAATATTTTGTATCATTTTAAACTTGAAGTACAAAGTTATTCTCAGTCAGTTCTAACCAAAATGGCTATTATCTCAAAGTTTTCCTTGCAAAATAATCACTAAAATCTTCACCGTCACTGTCGGGCAGAAATGTGTATGTCTTTTGGTAAAGCAAAGCCCTGCTTCATCATACAAGACTGTCGCACAAAACTAGTGAAAACAGCCAATCTACAAGCACACAACGCTTGTAGATCTGCTGTTTTCACTTGTTTTTTATTATAGATGATAAATAAAAAATAAACGGTTTGGACATACAAGGTTTCCACCCGACAACGACGATATGCTATAAATATAAGGTGCTGGGAGTGAAAATGTAAATGTAGGGGTGTCTCGGATTAAACAAATATTCATGGGGTGCCCTGTTTGGGAGCCCCTGCACTAGACCATAGCACTAGACTCACTACGACTACGGGTGCCTCTGGTCAGAAACGCAAGTACAGTGAAACCACGCCCCCCCTTGACACAAATTTATATAAAACCAACGTTAATATTAATTAGATAAGCCACCTCACGCCGAACTAATGGTACGCAGTGAAATATGTAATGAGTGGCGCCAAATATTTCTTTTCAACCTAGTACACAGAAATAGCTACAGAGACAGCAGAAAGCTCTGAATCCACAAGCTTATGGGCAAATTGAACCATATCACTGCTCCCTATCACAAGTGACTCATTTATATAATATATATTTATAGAAAAAGTGATTTTGGGTTTAATAGTTTGTGTTCAGTCTGGCATGCTGGAAAAGAACTCATTCCGACTCATGAGTGCAAACACACATACTGTATGCACGCACACGCACAGAAGCATTACCATCGTGGCACAATGGCAGCCAGCGCGCGCGCGCGCACACACACACACACACACACACACACACACACACACACACACACACACACACACACACACACACACACACACACACACACACACACACACACACACACACACACACACACACACACACACACACGAAATAATTATGCACAAGAATAGTAGGCGTACATTATAGTTTAATATAAACATACTTGCAGGCACAGGCACTGAGGCACACACACACACACACACACACACACACACACACACACACACACACACACACACACACACACACACACACACACACACACACACACACACACACACACACACACACACACACACACACACACACACACACACACACACACACACACACACACGAGTGAAGGGATGAGTAGTAAGCAGCAGGCGGTTCACAATACAGGCAAATAGAGCGTGACTGTGAGCTTATTCTCTCGCTCACACACACCAGTCATATTGAGCCCCTCCAGCGCCGCTAATTGGAAATGAAAGCGCCAAACGAGGGCCATTAATTGCTAATGAATCATGAGTAATTCATTGTTGTTGGCCGGTCGGCCTATTTTATTTGGGTGAACGCGGAGGAGGCTCGTGGTGTTGCTCGTGGCCAGAGAGAGAGAGAGAGGGCCACGCATGCATAAAACATCGGAGGCAAATCACGTCACGCTGCAAATGGGAGTTTTTTTTTTTTTGCGGTAAATGATTTGAGACTATAACGCTTGATGCCATTTTCTGTGCTCAGGTTAAAGGACAACTTTGTTTTTTTTACACAACAAGGGTTCATATTTTAGATTGTAATTAGAGAAAAGAAAAAATGAGTGTTAACTATTTTAGTGCTAAAACCGAACAATTTTGGTTCTTTTTTTCAATCCAATACAATATTTTACTTTCCCTGAGCTGCTAGTAGCGACGTGGGTGGTCCTGGCTCGTCCATCGCATTCCAACGAGCCATGCTACATGTTGCGACGATTTATTCCATTGAAAATGGAAAATGGTTTAGAATAAATTTTTGCAAGACGTATCTGAGGTACCAAAACCGAACAATTTCGGTTTCTTTAATAAAAATGAATGAAGGCCTCAACGAAGCCCCGGTCTAAATCTTGATCCAAGCCGCCTACCGAGCTCTCTTTCCACCGGCCCGTAATCGGGTAACGCCGCCGAAACGCGCCGCCCAATCCAATACATAGTCACATCTTTAGAGCTCATTTTCTCTGAACTGTGTTCCTAGTGCAGCGGAAACATTTTTTTTGTGGCTAAATAGCCTCCGATCGGGCTTCTAAAAAAATAAATAGCCGATAGCTAACTGTTAGCTCTCGGCCTCCATTTCACGTTCATAACACTGTTTGCAGAAAAAACACAAGCCACTTTTTCGTGGTTAACCGGATGTTACTATGAAGCCTTATGGAGGAATGGCTGGCACTCTAGCGGCACCTTGTGCCCCCTGGCAGTCATCGTGTTAAAATGTTTTCATTTGCTTCATTCTATTGTTTTATCGCATTTACCGTGCTAAAATGTGGGGCATGCGTACACATGGGGGCATGCGTACAAGTGGCTAAATGTGTCTTTTTAGACACAATAAGCCAGCAGTTTCTTTATTGCTATTTACAGTAACACTTCTAGCCCCCATAAGTCACATCCAACCATGAAAGGTTGCGTTGTATCTTGGGAATGGGCTTATTCTGTGTAAAATTACATATTGAGCCACTTGTACAAATGTTCCCAACCACTGAAATAAGAATCTCTAAAACAATAGAAAGAAGTAAATGAAATCAATTTAACACTCATCTTTTATATTATTTAATTACATTCTAAAATATGAACCCTTGTTGTAAAAAACTTAAGTTGTCCTTTAAGTACCATCGCGGGCAACGAGGGCTCACTGTGCAGACAGACACGTTCTGCAGGGTGGTCGCTACAATTTGAAAAATTATGAAACATCTTGAAAGTGTGAGAACTACAGATTTAGAAGGCATTTGTAGAATTGGTTCATTAATCGCAATCACAGTAAAAGTTTGAAATGATCGTGACACTGACATTTGATGTTGTATCGCCCAGCGCTACACCATACCTTTCAGTAACTGCTTTGCTTCTAGGGATGTCCTGATTGGGATCAGTGATCGGGTATCGGATCCAATCGGGGTGAAAAAGATCGGATCGGAAATAGGGAGAAGAAGATAAAATTGAATTTTTGTTTTGATCCAATGCTGCACTTAGTGAGAAAAAATAAGCTATATCCATGGATACTGTAATTTAAATTAAAAAAACAACCTTAAGGGACACCGTGAATGTGTTTTTTTTTTTTTTTTTTTTCTTGCAATGCATTGCCAAAAGATCGGATCGGGAAAGATCGGGATCGGATCGGGAGCAAAAATATGTGATCGGGATCGAAAGAAGAAAAAAAAATGCGTTCGGGACATCCCTATCTGCTTCCATGGCTTTTCAGCGTCTCTCTCTCGCTCTCTCTCTCTCTCTCTCTCTCTCGCTGCTGGATGAGGACGAGTTGGGAGGAGACGGAGAGGAGATAAACAAAGAGCCCTGCATTTAACGTTACCGTGGCAACTGTTGCTGGCAGCTGCCTCCGTGAGCTGCTTTCGGAGATGAAGGAGTTTTACTGCAGTTACGTAGAGATGTTCCATAGAACATCTTTGCTTAACTTGACAGGTGTATTTGATTGCGGGGGGGCGAAAGGGTAGAGCGAACGAGGGAAAGATGGGAGTAGGAATGTCAAAATGATTACATAATAATCGTCTAATCGTAATTATTTGACATAATTGCGATTCTTTTTCATAATTGTCATAATCGTTTCCATGTTGAAAAATGTTCATATATTTTACTACTAGTAAGACACCTGAGGGTGACATGCGACCTCAGGGTGACACAATTCTTGACCATCTGGCCAACCACAGCGTTTCTCTGACGATTCTAGTTGTTGTCATTCTGGGGGGAGTTTGTTCATGTTTTTGTGAGGGTATCAACCATAGAGTATATATAAAATAGAGAGCGGACGAGCCCCGCCCCCACTATCATTTCAATGCAAGTGCTCAGTGGCGTTTTGAAGCAACGGCTACGTGCTAGCATGTAGCTAATCCAGGTGCATTCTGGGGGATTGGCCCCACTACCTAGTGGGACCAATCCCCCAGAATGCACCTGGAAATGACATCACGCTGCTCTCCGCTCAGTCTGGAGTGGAGGGGGCGGGGCCAATAGGCTGCAGTTCCAACTTTGGCCACCATCGGGGTTGCTTCAAATCTAGCCCTGGGTTCTGGGGGCTTGGTATCAACCCTAGGAGACACAGGGAGAACATGCAAACTCCACACATAAAGGCCCTATCGCCCACACCCTAGTTGGGGTTTGGCGATAGGGCCTTTCCGTGTGGAGTTTGCCTAAACATGGAGATGTGGTACAGAATGACTCATATATGGGCATAAAAAGTATGTCATGTGACATCACTTCCTGTACAGACAGTCAGACAGACAGCCATTGACTCCGGCCTAACAATGGCTACTGTCTATGACGGTAGTCCCATATGACATGATGGACTGGACTATCTCCATATATAGTGTTCTCCACATCTCCATGTTTAGTCCAAACAGGTTTTCTCCATTTCTCCATGTATAGGTCCATATGCCCAACGTTGAGCTTGACAACAAAACGTTCTTAACACAGCCGCCCCCATATTTACTTTAGAAAATATGTTAAATTCTAAGAACGTTTCGAGTACCGGTTTGATACAAGAGCGAATAAGCGCTACACTTCTGAAATCCTGTGCGTCGACTTAAAGTCGGATCCAGGCCTAATAACTTTATCTGGCCGCCCCGTTGCCACCTCCTTGTTACATGTTTTACTACAAGCTCACAACGAGTCGCATCACGGCGCGTTGTGAGCTTGTAGATGGGCTATTTCCACTATCAATGTTCTTTTTTTAAGTATAAAGTTGTCAAATATGTCAGTAATTTCTTTGTGTATTCAGGTTCATGTGTCATATCTGCCATGTGCAATTTCAAAGCCTAAAAGCCAAACAGAAATGTAATTGTCAACGACAAAAACACAATTAAATCGTTAATCGCAATTATTTGAGTGACAATTAATCGTCACGTAAAATGTCATAATCGTGACAGCTCTAAGAGCGGAAGAGGGAAAGATGGAAGATTAGGAAAAGACGATCAGTGAAAGTTGGGGACGAATGTGCATACATGTGGCATGTCAAAGGGGCCTGGGCTGGACAGAGTCCCTCTTTATGTGGAAGTATAAACAGAGGCAAAAAAGTGCCCGCCCAACATCACAGGGGCAGAAGCACAGACTATTAAAATTCTCCCAGAGCTTCGCTCAAACCTCCCTTTTTTCTCCTCATTCTGCCCTGGCACGCACAGAAGAAAGGCAATCTGGGATCATTTTTTACCATTAGCCCTCTCATTACGCCTTTCCTCTTCCTCTCATTCACCATTTCTCTTTATTGTCCATGACACCGGAGCACTAATTAAAAGTCTGCGCCGTCATTGATATTCCGAACGGACCGCTGTCCAATTTGAAGAACGCGCGCATAGACCAACAGTGGCTAAAGATCACTCAATCTCTCTCTCTCTCTCTCTCTCTCTCTCTCTCTCTCTCTCTCTCTCTGAGTGTCGACAAAATGTAATATTAAACATCCCTGCAAATGAAATCATTTAAGGGCTTTTGAAACTGGGGGAGGGGGGGGGGGGGGTGTTGGAAAATCTGAGGCGTGCCAATTACACGGTGCTTGTCGGAGGCAAGGTGAAGGAGCAAATTAAAATGTACGTCTCTTCGCCGAGAAGCTATCTCGGGCCGCTCGATGCGTCTGGGGTAGGGGGGGATGTGTGGGTACGGAAAAGCGTCCAGACAGCCAGGAAGGAAGGTCATGTCCAACATGTGTTTTGCAAGACGTACTTCGATGAATGTAACATGCGTGTAAACCGAGTATAAAAACTGGTAATTTATTTTTTTACACATGGATTCATTAAATTGACACTCCAGATTCCAATGCGAATGCCTCCGGTACACTATAATCCCCTCACCCCATTTCCCACCGTCATAACCGCAGCGTTGGCCCATTCGAACCGAAGAAACCATCCGCGTCATTGTAGATTTTTGGGGTCGGGTTGTTCAAAAATAGCAGATACACAAGCCCACAGCGCGCCACTTTGTGCTGCGCTATCTACAACAATCTACAACTTTTCCACACAATCTTTTAAAAGTTGTTGAATACATTTTGAATTACAAAACAGGTTTGAGAACTTGAGCCTCAGGTCTTTGACGGGTTAGATGTTAGAACAGTGGTTCTCAAAGTGGATTCTGGGTTCCTTTAGGGCAGGGTTCCCCAATAGGCGGCCCACGGGCCATTTGCGGCCCGCGGGGGGCTACTGTCTGGCCCACACCAACCCCAATAATAATGGTGGTATAAGAGCAGCAACAACACTAGTCTATCGTCATTGTCGGGTGGAAATCTCGTATCTCCAAATTTGTACGTTCTTTCGCAAATCATGCAAGGCCGTCGCACAAAAGTAGTGAAAACAGCCGATCTACAAGCACACAACGCCTCGCGGTGCGAGGCGTTGTGTGCTTGTAGATCGGCTGTTTTCACTAGTTTAAATCATTTTTTAAATGATAAATGCAAAAGGAACGGTATTGGACATACAAGATTTTCACCCAACGACGACGAAAACTGTCGCTGGACTAGTGGGAACGCCACCGTCGCCCCCTGCAATGTTGTGGCCCTCGGCTTGGTACCCTAGACATAATTCGGCCCTTGGGGAAAACTAATTGGGGAACCCTGCTTTAGGGGGTTCAAAATTGACCATTACAAGACCCTTACAAGTCTGACACTATACAAATGGATCCGTTGGGGTCCAATTGGTTTCATTTGTACACTGCCAGATTTAAGGGGAGACCTTGACATTTGAACGTTTGAGAACATTCCACACAGTGGAAGTCACGCGGTACAGTAAACCGATGACCACACTGTGACCAGAGGACAGTGGACACCCCCCCCCCCCCCCCCCCATCCATCAATATGTTTGTCCCGCTCTAATCGTGTTTAGCGTATCAAGGAGCAGCTCCGGGCCCCGGCGGCCTAATCTTTGTTGTCATTTCATCTCAGTCATCCGGCATGGCCAAAGAGATTAGAATGAGACCACAGGCCAGACGCCAAGCCCCCATAAGTGGCTTATCACCTGAGATCTTATCCCCAATTGAGCCTGCGGGTCAGAGAACATACTCTGTGTCTCTCTCACACACACGCACGCGCGCGCTCTTGCGCACACACACACGCGCGACTGGCAGTACACACAAACATTCACTTTAAAATTCTTTCAACTTCACGGACCGTGACGCCTAGAAACTATCCAAAAAGCTGGTTGCACACTGCACTGGGTGTTTTCGTTGCGTCTTGGAAATCTGAAATCCGGAGGCCAGGTAGAGAGAGAGAGAGCAAGGGACTCGGCGGCAACAGTTGCGAAAATCGGACAAAAATCAACCCTGGTCAGAAAATAAATACGAAACAGGCGGCAGTGTGCAATGACATAACGTGAGGTAGATTTTTTTATTTACGTGTTCCGAAATTCACTCCGATATTCGGCCCGAAAAACGCAGCAGCAGTGTGTAAAGACCTTAACACTTCCAACCTGGCGGGTCATTATAAGTTTGTAGTTTGGGTATTTTTTTGCTATCATACAACAAATATATAGGGCTTAACCACTTGAGCCCTAGCACGCCTAACCGCGAGGCGTTGTGTGCTTGTAGATCACCTGTTTTCACTACTTTTGTGCGACGGCCTTGTATGATGAAGCAGGGCTTTAATTTGTGAAAGAACGTACACATTTGAAACTTGGAGATACGAGGTTTCCACCCGACAACGACGATATACTACCCATCCTCCCCCCGCACCAACCCACTCTTTAGTCTAGGTATGTAAACAGAAATCTACCCATATATCGTCAGTGTCATGCAGAAACCTCGTATCTCCAAGTTTCAAATGTGTACGTTTTTCGTAGAGTAAAAGCCCTGCTTCATCATACAAGACTGTCGCACACAACTTGTGAAAATAGCAGAACAATAGCAGAACAAGCACACAACGCGTCGCTGCTGCAGAACAGCTATTTTCACTATTTAAATCGTTTTTTTTTTAATGATAAATACAAATCAAACATTTTTGGATATACAAGGTTTTCACCCGACGACAAAGATATCATTGATTGATCAGCATTGCCCTGTAGGTTGCAAAAGCTTGTGCTCCTGCCGGTGATTGACAAGCACGGAGGACTAGCAGCTGTGTGCGCCAGTCGGATCTCTCCAGGGTCACGCCGCAATGTCAACGTCGACATCGCGGAACCCAGTGGGAGTTGCAATCACGTCCCCCGTGTCCCCAGTACGTTCCCAGCGAAAGGCACGTTGGTGCCGTTGTGCTGGGCGTATAGAGCCAGCTATAACACCCCGACAAGATGACATGCCAGTTAAGCCATTTAGGCCTAGACTTATTTAATGCTTTGACTGTTGAAAAATAGCAGATATACAAGCTCACAGCGCGGCAGCGAGTGCCGCGCTGTGAGCTTGTAGATCTGCTATTTTTGAAAAAGTCCTTGAATATCTTTTTAAAAGCGAACAATTGTAACTCCAAATATTTGCTTCTGGGTGGTCCGTGGAACCGCATATTTTGAGGGGTTCTGGTTCTGGGGGTCCTTAACATGAAAAAGTTTGAGAACCACTGATTTAAAAGAAGGATTTAGAAGACATTTTATGGAATCGGGTAAAAAATATTCAAAGACTTGCTCAAAATGGTCACGATTAAAAAAAATAGCAGATCAACAAGCTCGCAGCGCGGCACTCGGTGCCGCGCTGTGAGCTTGTATATCTGCTATTTTTCAATAGTTAAAGCATAAAATAATGGTTAAAGTGGTTCCAATCTAAAGTGACACAGATTTGCCTAAATGTCTTAATAAGCTATCTATCAGTTTGGGTGTTTGCATTGTGCTATGATGACTGCTGCTGTGCAACAATGTTACTGTATTATGTCTCTCTCTCTCTCTCTCTGTGCGTATGTCTATCCGTCTCTCTCTCTCTCTCTCTCTCTCTCTCTCTCTCTCTCTGCGTATGTCTATCTGTCTCTCTCTCTCTCTCAGTTTAACTTCACTATATGCATCAACTCAGCTTGTCGAAAGAGTATCTTCAAGCTCCAAATCGTAATGTCCTATAAATCAAATGACTTAAAAGGTAGGACAACTTCAGATATTTACATGCCATATCTAGACAACGACATCAGCTGTAAAATATTATATCGGAACGGGCATTATACGGAGATAACTTAATATGAGAAAAGTTCTTCATAAATGCTGAAAATGCAGCTGTCTCATCATCAATCATGACATTATGAGTGTGGAGTAAGTTGCTATAGTTGTGCATACTGTACTGGGCTGGCTGTGAATACAATATTGGCCAATAAATGCATATTGTAAATGTCTAGCATTCAAAGCAGCTATATTTGCAATGCCCTGAAGCCTTTATGCCGCGGTAACTGTGAAATTAAATGTATATTGATGATATAAGCATCCATGTAGTTGTTTATACAGAGCTTGTATGAGTTTACCACGGTGGACCTGTTCCACTCCTGACATCACTAAATATTATTTACTGGCTATTATGTTTCACGTTTGGGCGGGGCGGATTTAGCAAACACCGATTTCCAAAATATAACATTACTCAGCATTTAAATGTGTCCCTGCCTTCAAAGGGCATGAGTTGTGGTTTTGGGTATTTCCCTGCTACACTATGCATGCTCACATGGCATTCGCGCAAGAGTTAGCCAGTAAGCTATAGACTAGGGGTGGGCGATATGGAAAAATACAATATCACGATATTTTCCCAAGCTGTATCATGATAAACGATTTTATTGCGATTCTTTTTCACGTTGGTTTTTATGTTATTTTTCAAGTTACTTAACAACTCTGGGTTCCTTTTGGGAGGTCTAAATTGAACAATTTACAAGTATGTAACTCAGCATACAAATGAAACCAAATGGACCCTTACGGGTCCATTTGGTTTCATTTGTATACTGTCAGAGTTAATTTTAAAGTTTGAGAACTACTGATTTAGACCAAAATGCAGGTTTAAAATGAATTCTGCAATGAATCTCTGTATTAACGATTAAACAGGATTGTTTACAAGGCTCCCTCAATTGTATCACGATATATACGATACCTCTGAAAAGGCATATCGTGGAGACATATCGCCTCAACGATAATTATCACCATATCGCCCACCCCTACTATAGACACCATCCAACACTGTTTCTAGATTGATATTTCTATACAATCAATGTATTGATGTTGATCAGGGACATGCAGACATGTCTAAAAGGGCTTTTTGGTGAAAATAACTGTGCGAACGCGTTGTGAGCTTGGAGGTCGGCTATTTTCGATGTTTGATTTCTACACAGAAAAGGCTTTCAACATAAGATGCTGCATTCATGCAAGTTCAGGAGAGTTTGGAAATGGCAATTCTCTTGACTGCTGCCTTCACGTATGGCATGGAAAGAGGGCATTTGGCATTTCTTTCACCATAGTAAAAACTGCATTCATGGTCTGGAGAGGGCACTTTTTACAGACGGATAAAAGGGCAGGGGCTCAAACCCCTTTTGATGTGTATGTGTGCACGTGCCTGATGTCGACGTATTGTTGTATATTACCTTGCTTATTGTAAATCGCTCTGGATTAAGAACGTCCGCTAAATGCCTAAACCAGGGGTCTTCAACAGGGGGTCCGGGACCCCTAGGGGGTCCTCAGAGTTACTACAGGGGGTCCTCCAAATCTTCCAATCCTTTTTATATTAACAACTTGAACCCTAGTGTCCATATTCTGAGAACTGTAGCCAAAAATAGCTCACAACAGTGCGAGGCGTTGTGAGCTTGTAGATCGGCTATTTTTGGCAAAGACCTTTGGTGTAGAGGGGAAAAAGAGCAGACTAAGTACAGGCTGAAAGGTCAAGTTTATTAAGTATTGACATTTCAAAAAAAGACAAAGGGGAAATGGGCATGTGCAGGTGGTGTGTGTGTGTGTGTGTGTGTGTGTGTGTGTGTGTGTGTGTGTGTGTGTGT
>NC_137821.1:32133632-32171132 GCF_963921795.1 Nannobrachium achirus | reverse complement strand
TGAAGTATTTAAAAATGTTTTTCAAAATAGTGAAAAAAAGGTAAAGAAGTTAAGGCATAAGGCATAAGACCTGGATCATAATAGGGCCCATGGTCTTTTGAATAAAATGTCATTTCGTTTTAGTCATCTGAATTGTTTTAGTCTACGTTTAGTCCTCTAAATATCAGTCGACTAAATCTATTTTTTTTTTCTTGCAAACCACTGGATCTCTTCTTCATTAGTCCCTCCCTCACATTTTAGTCATTTTTTATTTGTTGACGAAATTGCCAATATATTTAGTCTTAGTTATCATCATAGTCTTTAGACATCTTAGTTCTTATTACGTTTGTCGGTGAAAAAAGTTATTCGACGGACATTTTTTTTCTTCATAGTTTTTAGTCGACGAAACGAACACTGGAAAAGATAGATGGATAGATAGATACCTTTATTATCCCACAGGGGAAATTCAGTTGCCCAGAGGCAGCACAGCAGTTAAGGTTACAAGTTACAGAGAAGTAAGAAAAAGAAAAAGAGTACTGTAGTATACAGTCCAAAGAGCAAGCACAAAAAAAGATAAATAAAACATAAAGTGTCGAAAGCTATTGCAAAAAGAGAAGAATTAAAGTGACCACGAAACATTCAACGCTCATAAGTGACACGTCACACACACAAAAAAGCTATACTCGAGCAAACTTAGCAAACAGTGCCAAACAAAAGAGTGCACATAACAGTCCCTGCTAGTCAATGCAGTCATGCAACACAAGTATCGCACCGCCATATCAACACCGCAATAATACACAGTACAACCAACACAACCCAATAGTGCAGGGCCTGAAAAAGTGACCAAAGTCAGTGCAAATAAGTCAAGAATATATATATATATATATTTTCCTTTTAAAGCAATAATGGGAGCCACAGCAAGACGCCACAGCAACCCAATGCTACTTATTAACGGTGGACGACCGCAAATGAGTGCTAAGATGCTGGATGTTCTCTGTCCGCCACGCCTGAATGTGCCCTTAATGCACACAACATGCCCGCATGTTTTGCGTTTGGTTAACCTGTTTACTGCACATGCAGGGAGGGAGAGAGAGAGAGAGAGAGAGAGAGAGAGAGAGAGAGAGAGAGAGAGAGAGAGAGAGAGAGAGACCTGTCTTTCATTAGCGTTTCTATTTTAATGCTGAGGCTTATTCTGTCATTTGTCAACGCTTCTCTTCCCTCTGTAGTTTACAAGTACAACTTGCAGATCCTGTCAGAAAAGAAAGAAAAAAAAATCCACCCACGCTAATTGACGTCTCTCTGTTGGTGAGCAGCAGATGCAGCGGATGGTTGTGATTGAATACAGCATAATTTACTATTTATGGTTATTTACTCTGCATCCCGAAAGTGACAGAGAAACCTGAGCTCACAAACAAATACAAAATGAAGCAAATTATGTGTTACTTTAATGCAGGACATGGTAGTCATCATCATAAGGCCCAAGCTGTAATCAGCTGTCAGCGCCGCTCATTGAATAAGCGTTCCTAATCAGATCATGCATTTCTACCGACCAGTTCTCACACAAGGTGGTCCTTTTATGGCTCCCTCCTACACTCGATCTCGGCGACACCAATGCCACCACACGCACGCACGCACGCACGCACACACACACACACACACACACACACACACACACACACACACACACACACACACACACACACACACACACACACACACACACACACACACACACACACACACACACACACACACACACACACACACACACACACACACACAGCTGCTGGCAAGGCTTCGCTCTTGTAGACCAGTGTTAATGTTGATAGCAAATTCTGATTTAGTCTTAATAGACCCTCCAGAAAAATGTCAAAAATTCCTGCATAATCATCAACCAAATGGCGCAGATTATGCGGGGGTCACATATTTTCAAAAAGGCAGCATAATCGCATTTTTCGGAACTACCCGCATATTTCACCTCACAAAATCACATAAACCCCCGCATCTTTTCACATAATATGCACAACGTTCTGCGTATTTCGCATGTCACATATTTGTCACATACTTTTTGAATATTCCGCAACTTTTTGCAATTAAACATAAAATCACATAAAACCCAGCATATTTCCTCGCAAAAAAGGATTTTTGCCCGCAAAATCAATCAATCATAATCAATTTTTTGTCTGCATCAAGGATTTTTGCCCGCGTTTTTTCTGGAAGGTCTATCTTAAAGGTGATACACCATGAAATTTAACTTTTCCTATTTTAAAACCTTTTTTTGGGGTCCCACTAGCACCTTCTATCCTCACAAAGTCCCATTTCAGACCGTTGTGTCTTTCTCTGGTTTTGGGAAGGTGGAGGTTAAAAACATCCCACAGGTTCTCAAAACAGGCTGTCCAGATTTGCTGCCGTCGATGACGTCATCGACAGCCGTTTTTGAAGATTTTTTTTTTTTTTCCAAAAAGATTTTTTTTTCCAAAAAGATTTTTTTTTTAAATGCATGGTGAATCACCTTTAAGGTCTTTGCACACTGCTGCGTTTTTTCGGCCGAATATCGGAGTGAATTTTGGAGCACGTAAATAAAAAAAATCGATCTCACGTTAAAGGAGTAGTTCACCCCCAAAATGACTTTTTTTCTATTGATTACTCAGGCCATGGAGAGTAGAGTTCAATAATATTTTTAGTTTTTTGTCACATTCCTAAGACAAAAATGTGATAACAATAAATGTACCCCCATTGATTCCGGATGGTGACCCGTTTCGAAACGGGTCACCATCCGGAATCAATGGGGGTAAATTTACTCGAATCAAAATTTTGTCAATTAAGCTGACATTATGCAGTATCGTGGGTTAATTATTCCTACATATTAAAGAGGTTATTTCAATCGGCGATCGTTAACGTAAATGCGCTTGATTCATGTAATTTTTGTTTGATTGAGGTATTTACAGTAGTACATCATTCAGCCTATTCCTCCTCTTTGATTCAGTCAATTTCATTCTGGTTTATATTTTGGAAATAAAATGTGAGATCAACCTATGCCTATTTGTGTGCATTCCTTTGCTAATTTGTGACATTTGTATGTGTGAATGTAAATTAGTTTGACGTGCAGACTGTTCTATTGACAATTATACTGTAGCCTCAGTGTTATTTTCAAATGTTTTTATTAATACCATTTGGCGAGGCTAAATGTTGAGTGTTTCTTTTGTTTCGTTTTATATTCTATTATAGGCTATACCACGCCGAAGCCTGCTATGACCAACTTCAAATTCCAAAAGAGCTCCCGACCCAGATCTCCCATACTCCTGGCTCCAACAACAGGTATGAGGTATGCCAAGGGATACAGGATAGCAGGACATGCAACTTACAGTATGTAAAAAGTGCTGTTTTCAGTTTCCAAAATGTTACATGAAATATTTGATAAATGGTCTGAAGTAGGCCTAATGTAAAGTAAGTCTGTGGTAGGCATATATGACAAATTATCAAGAATGCCATATGCCAATGTTAAAGACGAGTTTATAAAATAATATAGGCTTCCCTTGGCTTAGAACATACCGGTAGGCTATTTTGGCCGTGAGTGGCCAGTGATAATCTGTAGGCTGGCGTCGATGTTTTTATGTAGGCCTATAGCTTAATGGCATGTCATTCTTGCACAAATCATGACGAGAAAAAAAATAAAGATGCATTGTTTTGGTGGCATTATATATAGGCTCTGATAAGTTGTTACACAATCGGGCAGTAGGTAGCCTTCATAATAAATACATACCAAGTCGTGTATTTGTGGCTGATATGCCTACAAGAGTAAATAAATTATAGGCGTATTAACAAAAACGATGTTTTAACATTTATATAATTATAGAGAATATTTGTGTGTTTATTTATGTCCTCACTCATTTTAATAGCTCTGGATTAAGCGTCTGCTAAATGTACATTGTAACCTGGGTTTGTATAATAGTTTTATTTTGTAAAAATGTTTATACGCCGTTGTACAAAGAAAACCGATCTACAAGCTAACAGTGCGTCGCATTGTATATGCTCTGGGTAACTATTGTGGTGTGCATGCAGCATATCAGTTTCATCAGAAGTCGGCCACGCCCCCCAAAACGTTATCATTTATTTTAAAATAAATTTCGACAAAACGCATATGATGGTGATTGAAAGGCACATTTTTAACTAGCGATAGTGTGGCCGGGTCAGGGTACACTGGGGTTGATGACGAGTATTGTGGGTGGGCCCCTGGCGTCAGCGCGAATTTCAGCGCAGCCAGAGGACAGCTGGAACACACTTCCGTGAGAGACGGCAGCAACAAACTTTTCCCGAGGGACACACGTCCCGAATGCGTGCGGAATTGATATTACGCTGGCGAGTTGGAATTGCAGTTTACTCCTGCACTAACGCTAAAAGACGTATAGGTTGTCTGTCATCTTTCGTCTAGTTTGACTTGTTGATTGCGTCGTATTCTCTAGGGAGAAAAGTCGCCAGCCGAAACAGGGACGGGAGAGACGGCGTCTGTGAGAGCTGTGTGTAAAACACAGCGCGCCGTGGTCCATGGTGGCGTGTCGCACGCCGGGTGTCAATTCAGTTATTGAAATGTAAGTCTCTGTCTTGCTCTATGGCTGTGTGTGGCTACTGGGTTATGGTTACGATATGTACTGTTATTCTGAGTAACTAAATGGGACAACATGTTTGTGGTTCTGTCTAGTGCACAGCACATGAAGCGTGAAGCCACGTTGAGTTTCGAGTGTGAGTCAATCAGCTGTTTTGTGTCTCGGTGAGTCCGTGGCTCATTCATATGCATGCGCGCTGCAATGTATGATAATGATAATGGGTTCATAAATGGTCAATGTGCTGTGGTGTTTATTATGATTATTTCTGTGCCATTACAGGTGGTGATCATCCGTGGTCACTGCTTTAAGTTTTGCTATTTAGTTAGAAACGGGTTTGTTAGGGTGAAGTTTGATTTATTGTTTATTAAGTTCCATCTGTCTCGAGTCTTATTGTTTGTATTGGGAATTGTGATTAATGCACTGTAGCTGAGATTCTTATTATTGAAATGTACTATTACTTCTATATTTTTATATTGTGATATCATTAATAAAGCTTATATATTTTAATATAAAGTCGTTGTATTGCCTGTTACATGCCCGACGCCTCTTGTCACAATAGGAACCATAAAGTATTCATGAAAATGTTAATTAAGGTTAGAACACGAAAGGGGAAAATGAATGGGATCCAATGAAGAACAATTATTTTTGCAACCGGCCAGGGGGGAAAACAGCGCAACTAGCGGCCAATCATAGGAAGTTTTACTTCCGTATTGGAGTCATTTTAAATCGGCAGAACTATGCCCCTGATTCGGCCTGAACGAAGTGTACATTAATTACCCTACTTTCCTTTACTTCGCTTCAAAAGAGGTGACGTGGGTCTTCTCAACGAGCCCTAACTGCATGCACTAAAGCAGTGGTTCTCAACCTTTTCAGGCCGCGACCCCCAAAATAATCAGATTTTAACTGGGGATCCCCCACCCCGACGACATTAAGAGATTTTGTAAAACACGGTTTTATTGTGAAATAGCAGATCTACATGCACACAACGGTGTGCATGTAGATCGGCTATTTTCACAATTTCGGCCACTAATATTTGACAATTTGGAGAATGTTTCATTTCAGAGGTATTAAAAAGTCCTTAAATTGTCACTTTGGTACCCTCTATACCGGGGGTCAGCAACCCGTGGCTCTAGAGCCGCATGCAGCTCTTTAGCGCCACCCTAGTGGCTCCCTGGAGCTTTTTAAAAAATGTATGAAAAAAAATGTTTTAAAGATTGTTTTTATCGTCACTGTCACGTTTTTTCTTTTTTTTTTTTTTTTTTCGCAAAGTAAAGCCCTGCTTCATCATACAAGACTGACGCACAAAAGTAGTGAAAACAGCAGATCTACAAGCACACAACGCCTCGCAGTGCGAGGCGTTGTGTGCTTGTAGATCGGCTGTTTTCACTAGTTTCATTCATTTTTTAAATGATAAATACAGAACAACGTTTTGGACATACAAGGTTTCCACCCGACAACGACGATATATAAGGCTTTTATAATTGTTTGCGGCTCCAGACAGATTTTTTGTTTGTTTTTTTGGTCCAATATGGCTCTTTCAACATTTTGGGTTGCCGACGCCTGCTCTATACACTTAAACGTTATGTTGGTTTGTTTACCGTTGAGTGAGAAAACAATGTTGCACATTAAGTTAATCATCCGGGGACCCCCCAAAATAATTTGGGGACACCCCCGGGGGTCCCGACCCACAGGTTGAGAACCACTGCACTAAAGTACATTAATGCTCTACGCATTCTTGCACTTTAACAAGTTTAACTTGAAGCCGGTCTCGCCTCACCTCACCACACAAACATGTTTAACTTGAAACCGGTCTCGCCTCACCTCACCACACAAACACAAGACCCTGGCTGGTCTCAGTCCCATTTACTCCACTAATGACATTCTTCTCCTCTTGTTGCCACAGTGGGACCGGACTGTCTGTCCATTTAGCAGCGGTACGGCCAAAGTGAGTCTCTCTGGCTTAACGTCATTAGGTGAGCTTCTGTCTAATCCCCGCCATGAGCAGGTAAGTCTACGTTCCCAGGGCAGCCCAATCGATTTCCTCCAAGGTGAGCAAGAGCAGCAACGGAAAGAAAAAGAAAAAGAAGAAAAGAAAAAAAAGGACTTTGGGTAGCCACCTCATCAGAACTATTTGTGGAAGAAGGGGGAGCTCATTTTGATTCCCTTCTAATTTTACCGCCAAATCGCAATTACATCCAGCGTATTAACAATTGCGGGTCAATGCCGGGACCATTAAGAGCTGAGACAAAGAGATCGATCGTATATATAATACACAGGTGGAGGAGCGAGGTAAAAAAAATAAAAAATACAAATATTCAAACAAATCTTTACAGTAAAGCAGGGGGAAGAGAAGCGTGTGAGAGAGATAGAAGAGGGAGAAGGAGAAAATAATGAGTTGACCAGACGTAAGAAACAAGACGTGGGTTTGCCTAGGCATCTGTAACGGTTGTTTTTTTTAAATGGGCTATTAAAGCATTTAGGCCTAGAATTGTTTCATGCTTTAACTAATGAAAAATAGCAGATATACAAGCTCACGGCACAGCGCGGCACCGAGTGCCGTGCCGTGAGCTTGTAGATCTGCTATTTTTGAATATATCTTTTTAAAATGCGAACATTTGTAACTCAAATATTTGCTTCTGGGGGTCCCTGGAACTAAATATTTTGAAATGTGGGTCCGTGGCCAAAAACATATCATTTTGGGGGTCAAGGACATGAAAAGGGTTGAGCACCACTGACATAGAAACATAGGTTTTTCAAAAAACCTTAGAAAGATTTAGAAGACACTTATAGAATCGGGTCAAAATATTCAAAAATATCAGATCTACAAGCTCGTAGCGTGAGCTTGTATATCTGCTATTTTTTAATAGTTAAAGCATAAAATAATGCGTACCCGATCTAAATGAGTTAAAGCACAAACAAGCAGAGTGCTCATTGATTGTGGACCCTGAGGGAGTTGGGGGGCGGTGGTGGTGGGGGAGAGAGGCTTGTTCTATGCTCTCAAGGGGAATCGTTAAAAGAAAATTTTTGATCAATAATTAGCAATTCTATTACAGCCGTTCCTTCACACTCGGCGCACAGGAAAACTACATGTATTGTACTGAGAATGTGTTACTGTGTTTATCCATATGCATATGTATGTGTTTGTGCGTGCATATTTGTGCACACGTAAAGTATAGGTGTACTAAAGAGTCACTACCTCTGAGTAGGGCTGTCAAAATTATTACATAATCGTCTAATCGTGATTTTTGGACATAATCGTGATTCATTTTCATAATCGTCATAATCGTTTCCATGTTGAAAAATGTTCATATATTTAAATAAAAGGTCAAAAATAGTGGAAATAGCAGATCTACAAGCTCACAACGCGTCGCATCGCGACGCGTTGTGAGCTTGTAGATCGGCTATTTCCACAATCAATGTTCATTTTTAAGTATAAAGTTGTCAAATATGTCAGTAATTATGTGTCATATCTACCATGTGCAACTTAAAAGCAGAAATGCAGGGTTCGAGTTATGTGGGTGCCAGTAGGGGCTTAGCCCCCATAGATAAAGTCTGGGACCCCATAGTCAAAAACCCCTATGGGGTCTCTTTTTTTCCCAAGTGTGTTTTTTTTTTTTTTTTTTTTTTTAATTATTTTTTTTTTACTGACAGTCCCACATATCATACCTAAATGTCCAAATAGATAAACGTATTCCCACCATACATTGCCGGCAAATATCGAATTTTCACACAAGGATTTTCAGTTTCACAGTGCAAGGAGTGCAGTTAACATAGGTGCAATACAGCCAGCCGCCTGCACTGTTTGTAGCGGGGGCGCTAGCGAGATAGAGATAGTTGAGAGGACTGAATTTTGCACAGTGAGGAAGAAGAGAGACGAACGCTCCGTGCAGTGAGCAGCTGAGGAGAGGGGACTGGAGTGGACTAGTGGAGGAGAATACGTTGAATCTTGTCTTCATTTTACAATGTGAAGTTAATTTGAGCAACACAGCACTGTTTGTGTTTAGTGGACACACATACTGTACACATGCTGTTACCCAAACCACGCATGCACACCCACATTAATAAATAATTATGAGAATAAAAGTAGGCTATGTAATCATTATTAAAATTATAATCATTATAGGCTTCACTAAATGGTCAGTCCATAAATGTAGGCCTATTTGCAAATGGAAAGGGGGGAAAACAGCTCGTTTACAATTCACTTTTGCTACCTCTGAAAGAAGTAAATATCATGGAATTAAATTTATATTGGAGGTGAGTGAGAAAGGGAACAAATATTGATGGTTAAACTTAAAACTTAAAAGTAAGACTGAACAATGACATCACACCGTTTAATCCTACTATTAAACGGAGGGAAGTAGGGGTGCTGGGGGTGCGGCCGCACCCCCTCCCCCACGTCCCACCGCACCCCCTAAAGGGGGGTTGGGGGGAAAATATTGCCGATCGGCAAGTAGAGGCTCTGACATCAGTGGCGTGAAGTAGGAGCTATTGGCTACTTCTATTTCCAGTACAATTTCAAAATAAACATGTGTTGAATGTTCGATTGTATAGACAAAACAAAAAGAAAGGCTCTTGTTTTGAAATGTGCTTCTGGGCACTGTTCAGAGAGGAAATGGCTTTCAAAGGACTTCCCTTTTAACTTGTCTGTCTGAACGTCTGTCTCTCCGTGCGTAACTGACTCGGTGGATTATAACAATATGGCCATAAAGGAATATACAGAACACCAAGACAACACAACCTAGGCATTAAACATCACCCTCTGCTAGCCCTGGCGTCCTCACTGGTGAGTCATGGGCTCGTGGCTATAGACTTGTAATGATGAATGAATGCTATGTTATGCTGCTGTGCTGCCTGGCTAGGCTAACGTTTGGGCTAGCTAGTGGCTAATGGCTATGGTGTACCAGAACCATCGCCAATGAAGCCTGGGTTTCCGAGGCTAGCTGTTTCCTAACACTGGGGTCTGGACCGATGTGGCGGACACGTTGTATGGGTCACAACGCACTGAACACAGTGCGAAGCAACTCGTTGTGAGCTTGTACATCTGCTATTTTCACTACTTGTTTGGTACAAGGTAGTAATGTCTCTTGGTTCACGGGCTAAAAAGTTTGGGAACCATCATACTTGCTGTTGTAGACAGGTTCACGGGCTAAAATGTTTGCTTGCTGTTGTAGACAGTGGTGTAAAGTAACTAAGTAGATTAACTGAGCTCTGGGAACTGAATGATTTTATGAAACTGGCACTTGTTGTCTGACTGTTGGTACCAAGAAATCCAGACTATATACCGAAAAATACCTGATTTAATATGATTTAATATAGGAAAATACTCGTTTTAGCCGACTTTAGACCCGAAAAATAGGGCCCCCATAACTATGGGGGCCACCCCCATAACTATGGGGGCCCTATTTTTCGGCGGCGCCTTCAGCGCCGCTAGAGGGACCCCATAGCTCTCGGAGTATAACTCGAACTCTGCAGAAATGTAATTGTCAACTACAAAAACACAATTAAATCGTTAATTGCCAATTATTTGAGCGACAATTAATCGTCATGTAAAATGTCATATCGTGACAGCCCTACCTCTGAGTATAGTTTTTGGCCAAATAAGTTTGTTCTATCTGAGAGGAGAATTAGTTTTCCACTTGACTTTCCGCCCCCAAAATGTATCATTAACCTAAAGTCAACCTATGTTATAGTGCTATTCAGTTAAATTGTGAATATACTGTAACTAGACACAAAATCTAAGTAAACAACAGATGGTGTGTGGCAGGACACCATATTTCGGTGTCATTCGAGACCTTGGCTTCTAAGAACCAAAAGGCTTTTTGGAAGACTTTGCTTCCAATTCACATATACAGTACGCTAGTGAATTATATGTCCCTGGTTCGATTCTGGAAGGAGACGTTTGGTGTCTGTCTTTCCCCGTCTCTGCCTATTTAAAAAGATCTGCGTCTTAAAAGGTTAGAACAAGGCCTGGATTAGGCACAAAGACAGAAAGGCCAATCTGATACAACAAAATAAATTCCTTCTCTACCAGTGACATGATGACTTATCTCACCATGAGACTCCATGCAAGCAGAGATTAAACAGAAATATTATTTGCCCTTGACGATCAATAACTGTTTTGGATGCTTTATGAGACATGATTATTGAGATTAAAACTGACTATGGTACAGTAGGAGGCTAAGTGTGTTTCTGAATGACACATTGGGACCCAAAAGGAGAAGATAATGAATCTAGGAAGAATAAAAAAATACAGTGCATCATGATATCCTACAGTTTACGGTTTACAGTTTAGGCATTTAGCAGACGCTTTTAATCCAAAGCGATTTACAATAAGCAGATAAAAAAAATATCACAATAATAAACAAGATTAAATGTCAGTACATCAACAGCAATATAACAAATGCAAATGAATATCTATCTACAAAAACAATATAATCTGTAAAGAAAAATAAAATACTAAAAAAGCGACTCATACTCATACTCTGTCAGTGTACTATTAAGTGTAGAAACAGACCATTACGGATCCATGTTTAGTTTGTTTACACTGTAAGAGTTGATCGCACAGGGTGCGTGTCGATATTTCGACATAACATTTGTTCAACGTCCCAGTATTTCAACGTGGGTGAATGTTAACTTAACGAACCCAAACCCTGACCTCAGTAACACACAACGCTAGTGAGTAGCTAACCTGCAGACGCTGGTGAACCTCCCATAGTCAAAGTTATAAAATATATCCACAAGTTTCCAACATCCCATCGTGCATTGCGCAGAAATTGGACGGAGCTTCCGGCGCCGCAGCCGAGTGTGATCTACAAGCTCACAACGGCTGCATCTGCGACGCGACGTGAGCTTGTATGTCTGCTGTTAACCGGAAGTGTGGTGCAGTGTGGTGCAAAACATTCTCCAGTAAATTCCCGCGGAAAGAGGTGGATATATACAGTATATGAATTCTGAGGTGAAGACATCAAACTATGATTTTTGATCAACTCAATTGATCACACCAATAGCCCAAATCTGATCACCTGATAGAGCAAAAAGAGGTGGTCACCCACCCCTGCATTAGAGCCATATCCACCTGTTTCTGTGGGAATCTACTGTAGAATTATGTGTGGGACACATCCAGTAAGCATGTAGAAAACAGCTGAGAACAGCTGACATACAAGCTCACGTCACGTCGCAGATGCGACAGCTGTGAGCTTGTAGATCGCCTTGGCTGCCGACGCCGGAACTGCCGCCCACCTGCTTGTGCAATGCACGATGGGACATAGGAAACTTGTGGATGGTAACACATGATAGTGTACACCTCTGAGTGCTTAACCTGTGAATCTGCCGTAATTGTCTCTCTCTGTCTCTAATTGTCTCTCTCTGGTCGCTTTAAAGGTGATATACCATGCATTTAAAAAGTATTTATGTCATATTGTTTATGTCCCAAAAACGTTTTTCAAAAGGTTTGAGGCTAAATTGCTACTCCTGAATAGAGAGCCTCTCATTTTTGAAATCTTTTCGAAAAAAAAGTTTTTTTGAAAAAAAAAAAAAAAAAACAGCCAATGATGACGTCATAATCGGCAGCAAATCTGGATAGCCTGTTTTGAGAACCCGTGGGATACTTTTAACCTTCGCCTTCTCAAAACCAGAGAAAGACACAACGGTCAGAAGTCACTATAGCACCTTCTATCTATCTATCTATCTAAAAAAAGGTTTTAAAATAGGAAAAGTGAAATTTCATGGTGTATCACCTTTAATGATTGCTTTGTCGTGCAGGAGTGGGAAGAGAGGGTGAAGAGTGAAGACCCAAAACTCGTGCACACGAGAAACGTAAGCACACACACACACACACACACACACACACACACACACACACACACACACACACACACACACACACACACACACACACACACACACACACACACACACACACAGAACACGCAGACGAAACACAAAGATGGGAGATCCACGCACCAGAAGTTCTTGAACGGCGTGCTGATTTCAAAACCACGTCGATCCACACCTTTGATATGGGCAGCCGTCAGTTCCACCTCAGTAATGGCCAACCCTGCTTTATAATCCTATTGAGAAAGGGGGGTGGGGGGGAGAGAGAGAGAGAGAGAAGAAGTGAATTATTTATTGATTGTTTGATTAGCTATTTGACAGCTTGATCGACTCCATTCATTAATTAGTCATACATCCATGCATTTATCTTTGTAATTATCGAACACGAGAGGTTTGAGATGATGGAGGGTGACAGAATGACACATGACAGGGATGGAGCCTTATACAATCCGATGAAGCAAGTGGCAGGTCCATCAAAGAGCATTATGGATAAGGCCCATTATCTTTTTTTTTTTTTTTTACAGTGGCTCTATATCCGGGCCAACAATCTCATCGTTATTACGGTGCCAGGAGTTAAAGGTCATTGACGATTCACAAAGGGCTGCACTGGAACCAGATAGGGATGGGATGATATGCGATATTATCGTATATCGTGATAAAAAAACACTCACGATAATCGTATCGTGGAGATTTAATATATCGTGATATCGTCCTCCATCATGCACTGGTATCAATTCACCTTTTTGCTGAGCTGCATATTCGGTACCATTTAAACCCTCTATTGGCAAAAGGTACTTATAATATACATACTTGATACAGTCTTTTTTTCACTTTCTATCAAATGTCTTTGCCAAAAAATAGCCGATCTACAAGCTCACAACGCGTCGCATAGCGACGCGTTGTGAGCTTGTAGATCTGCTGTTTTTTGGTAAATGTTCCGCCCCAGGATAATGGATTTTGATTATCGCGATAATATCGTAAATCAAGATTTCTTTTGTCACAATAATCGTGATATGACATTTTCACATTATCCCATCCCTAGAAGTGGAGAAGCAATTTCTTGCCCATTTGTTCAGGTCAACATTTACTTGGTCTGTAATCAATTCCTCGTCTTCCATGAAAACTGCATCAACCCTCGATCGTTGCCACCGCTCACAGTAGATTAGGTAATTATTAAGAAAGAAAAAAATTGGGGGTATCGCAACCTAAGTAGAGCCCTTCAACCGCGTTTAACAACTTAAACTAGGGGTGTCGAACTCATTTTGGGGTGAGGGCCGCATTGGATGAAAGGCGACTTGATGAGGGCCGAACCAGTCGCGGATCGGATGGCATGCACACTCGCGCACATGTTCGCTCTGTTTTTCTTCCTGTCGTCTCAGCCACTGCTATAGCTAGCAGTATAGCAGTATATCATTTTACAAATTGTGTTCATTATTAAGTAAAATAGCTACTTTCATTATTGGTATTACAGTTGCAGTTAGGTACGAGAGATGCTATTTGTTTAAAGGAGTAGTTCATCCCCAAAATTACTTTTTTTTTCTTTGATTTCTCACGCCATGGAGACTTGAGTTCAATATATTTTTATTTTATTTGTCGCATTACTAAGACAAAAATGTGATAATAGTACACTTCCCCCCATTGATTCCGGATCCATCCGGAATCAATAGGCATGCATTTATTGTAATCAAATTTCTGTTTTAGGAATGAGTCTCCATTGGCTCCATGGCATTTTGGGGGTGAACTACTCCTTTAAGAAGTGCCAATAAGAATAAACCATTTGATAATAGAATAATTCAATTCCTGATAGTCTCTGCTATAATTTGTAAATGGCTAAAAAAATATTATTGATGCAGGACAATCATTATTTTTTATTGTATTTTATAATAAAAAATAATAAAAGTAATGAACAATAATGGCATATTCAGAAAATATCTGAATAATAAAACTTTTACATTTTATTAATATTATATTTTTTAAATAAGTTATTTTCTTAACAACATTAATTTCCATGTCTAATATGTGTAATCTTTGAGTACAGTTCCAATATTGTAGGTATGTTTAGGTATTATTCATAGCCAGACCCCCCACCCCATTCCTAGCAATGCTGTCATCTCCAAAGAGAGAGAGAGAGCTGGTCACTTAACATTCCAATCAATCAACTCAATCACTGCCAGGTGGGAGAAACCTAGCCTGCTGTGAGCAGGCAATAGTTAGGTTAATTCTTAAAACAATCATAACTCTTGACAGGAATGGGCTAGAGACTTACCTTTTTCCCCTAAATGCTCAGAAATGTATGCTCTACAAGCCTGGGGCCGGAATGAATCATCTCGCGGGCCGGATCCGGCCCGCGGGCCGTATGTTTGACATCCCTGTGACTTAAACCCTACTTCAGGGGTCTTCAACAGGGGGTCCTCAGTTACTACAGGGGGGGCCGCCAAATCCTTGTGTCCTTATTTTAAATGAACAACTTGAACCCTCGCATCCCTATTCTCTTAAGAACTTTAGCCAAAAGCTGATCTATAGTCGGGGGCCTTAGGGAGAATGGTAATTTCGTGCTAATCAATCTAAAAGCTCCAACTTTTGTGCAGATGTAGCCCAGGGCATGCTCTAATGATTTAGCTAGGGCGCCCGAGTCGGCGACCTTCGGGGTCGCCACAGCGGCCAAATCAAGTTGGGCTCCGAGCATCGACTTTCTATACAGGAGGAAAATACCCAGAAAAACATTTTTTTCTGGTTATTTAAGTAAGATTTGAGGGGTCTAACTAAGGGTTTGTCATGATGCTGAATCTATTGCAAGCATTTGTTTTGTACAAAAAAACATTCCTTGGGCTACAAATGGCAACAGAAAACAATGGTTTAGTCATGAAAAGTGGTGATCATTTTGTGATGATCACTTTTCATGAGTTTCATCAGTTTTGTGGGCGTCTTCTGGGGCCATTTGTAGCCCAAGTTAAATCATTAGAGCAAGTCCTGGGCTACATCTGTGCAAAATGTGGCGCTTTTAGACTGATTAGCACGAAAAAACCCTAAGGCCTCAGACTACTACAAGCTCTCAACACCTCGCAGCGTGAGGCGTTGAGAGCTTGTAGATCTGCTATGTTTGGCAAATAGGTTTGGTGTAGAGATAAAAAAAGAGCAGACCAAGTAGAGAGTGAAAGGTCAAGTTTACTAAGTATCAACGATTTAAGATTTTAAGTGGTTATAAGTGTCAAACAAGTCTATGAATCTATCTATGAAATCGATGAGAATCTCAATCACACATTTATACATTATGTAGAGGGGGTCCCTGCTTCATCTCCCTCTCAGCTAAGGGGTCCTTGGCCTGAAAACGTTGAAAACCCCTGCCCTACTTAGTTTGCAGAATTTCAAAGGGCTTCTGTTTTTGATTGATGCTAAATAGCTTTGCCGAAAATCGCAGGTCGTCGAGCTCACAACGCGTTGCAACGGGATGCACTGCGAGCTTGCAGATCAGCTTTTTTTTGGGGGGGGGACAAATGTTAGACCATAAAAAGTTTCAAATGGTAAAAATGATGACACCTCCGTGGGTAATGCAACCTAAGTAGAGCCCTAGAACCATGTTAAGGGTCCCCAAAAAACAAACGGTCTCTCTCACCTACCTTTACCCCGGGAAGGGACCCTCTCTAATGAGGAGAGATCCACATGAAGCCTCATTAAAGTCACTCTACGGTTCTGGTGCGCTACTAGTTGAACGTCACCTGACGTAATGAAAACTAACGAACGCCACAGAAACACACTCAGTGGAGGGACAACACAATTCTCTCTCTGCCTATTTTCTGTTGGCCTCCACGTGATCAGAGAAGAACAGGAATAAAAATGTCGACAGGTTCGCTCACAGACCGCTATGGACAGGTGGAAATATGGACCTGCTGTGTGTGTGTGTGTGTGTGTGTGTGTGTGTGTGTGTGTGTGTGTGTGTGTGTGTGTGTGTGTGTGTGTGTGTGTGTGTGTGTGTGTGTGTGTGTGAGAGAGAGAGAGAGAGAGTGAGTGTGAGAGAGAGAGAGAGAGAGCGCGAGCTTAGTGAGATCTTGTTAAAAAAAGCTAAAACTAAACTGAGCTCAGCTGTCTTAGTTTTGCGTCCGTGTGTGTGTGTGTGTTCTGGAGGGCTGATCCAGAGAGAGACGGGATAGGAGCAGCACCATCGCCCTCATCATCACAGTCCCTCCCCTCTCGCCCTCTCCCGTCTTCCCTCTTCAGTGAAAGCAGCTTAGCAGAGCATTTTCTATAGCCTCAAGCACCATGACACAAATGGAGCGAGAGACAGGCGGGGAGAACGCGCGCGCACGAAAACACACACACTGCACTGCAACGGCAAGGGATGAAAGAAGGGGGCTGAGATAGAAAGAGAGAGAGAGAGAGAGAGAGAGAGAGAGAGAGAGAGAGAGAGAGAGAGAGAGAGAAAGACAGAGAAGTGTAATAATCCTTCCTCAGAGTGGCGGAGACGAGTCACGCACAGGGAAGACAGACGGGCGAAAATAAAAGCATCTCGGCCCAATATGCCATGACAGTCAGTTCTATTTCATCCCTGCGTGAGTCCTGACTGCCAGGGGCAGCGCTTCAAGCTCCAAATCTTCCGCTTTGGCGCCCGTACAGACCGAGCGCTTACAGTACACCAAACAAAGTCACAAGTGACCCCTGGAAAGAAGTTATAACTTACAGTGTCGTCGGAGAGGATGTGTTCTTTTTTCATCTTCTTGCTTTGCATGTCTACTACTGTGGCAGCGTTAACTGATGATTCGTTTAAGTTGCGACCACACGCTCGTCGTAGCGGAGCACTCGTCCTTCATAGACGAGCTACCCCCTCTCCAGAGAGGGAATGTGATGAGAGGACCACAAATGGAAATACGTTCTTAGGACTTTGTTGTGTTTATCATTGAACTGATGTGACCTTGTGGGTTGTTTTGCATTTCAAACAAACAAAACTAAAACTAAACTCGCACTGATGGCTACCTTTTGTCGGTGAAGGCAGTGTCCTTGTTCCCTCTCCCAGCATACGGTACTTTTTTTTTAACAGTTAGCAACAGTGATCTCTTTACTGGACAAACTTTAGTAGAGTGCATCAACTGGTGTAGTAGACATTAAATGATTTAACAGTCAAGGTGTAATCGTACAGTAACTACCTTGGCTTGCATGGTTTCCTCCGCCATTGGCGTGTCAATGTGTGAAATACATGTTGAAGCTGACTGGCCTTGTGGTTAGAGTATCCGCCCTGAGACTGGGAATTCGGAGTTCGATCCCCGGTCGGTCACACCAAAGACCCAATGCCTCCCTGCTTGGCACTCAAGGCATCAAGGGTTGGATTGGAGGTAAGTCCCTGTGTCATGTCCAGAGGTGTACTTGAACATCAAGCTGCCTCACGCTACAGAAACAGGAGATCGGCTCCTGCACTATATAGCTCGGCAAAGCTTACTTACTCCTGATGAGTCTCTGAGACTAGAAGCCACAAGTGACCACATAGTCTAGTAAATCTAGGGAAAAAATACACTCAGGTTGGACAAAATTGTATTATTTAGTTTTTCAACTGATTCTGTTAGGAAATTAGGTCTACTAGCCAGGATAAAAAAAAATCTACCATGATCTGCTCACTGCAAATACCCACAGTGGCCAAATCAAGTTGAAATCAAATCGACTTTCTATTCACGTTATTCCTGGCCCCGCCCCCGGCTTCCTGTTCATATCCTGAAAGAGGCGGAGGCTGAGAAAGCTGGCCTGAAAAACATCATTTGGTTTCCTGTTGTCCTTGCATTAAAGTGTCAGTAGTTGGCGTTCTAGGCTCTGGGCTCTGAATGTATCTGGGTTGCCATGTCTGTTTATAATAAGCAATTTGTGTCTCTAAAAAAATAGTTACTTTCTAATATTTTTTAAACCAGTGGTGCCCAAATCTTTTCATATCAAGGACCCCAGATCACATATTTGTCCATAGTCGCAGACCCCCATGTGGTGCCAGGGACCTCCACACAGATTTATGTTGTTAAAATTTTTCAAAAATATTCAAAAAAATGTTTTCCCTCAATATTTTTTAAATAGCAAATATACAAGCTCACAATGTGTCACACTGTGACACATTGTGAGCTTGCTGATCTGCTATTTTCAAATGTAAATGTAAAGTGGTATAGCCTACTGTAGTTGCTTCTGTTGGGCTTATTTCTTTGGCAAAATCTGGCAACAGACAATTCCATGTCACTTCCTTACTTGGGAGGAAGTGAAAAGATGTTTATGAAGCAGCACACAAAGAAAAATGCTCCAGCGCCCTCTGTAAAAGGAAAATGGCAGCCTCCATAGAATGGCCAGGAATATGGTGAATACAGGGGGGAAACACCCAGAAAATACCATCAGCTTTAACTAGGATGTGAGGGGTCTAACTAGGGGTTTGTCATGATGCTGAATCCATTGCAAGCATTTGTTTTGCACAAAAAACATTCCTTGGGCTAAAAATGGCCCCAGAAAATGATGATTTAGTGATGAAAAGTGATGAGTCATCAAAAAAATCACCTTTTGTTGGCGTTTTCTGGGGCCAATGAATGTTTTTTGTGCAAAACAAATGCTTGCAATGGATTCAGCATCATGACAAACCCCTAGTTAGACCCCTCACATCCTACTTAAAGCAGATTTTTCTTCTAGGTATTTTCCTCCTGTATAGAAAGTCGATGGGAGCCCAACTTGATTTGGCCACTGTGGGTAATTGCAGTGAGCAGATTATGGTAGATTTTTTATCCTGGCTAGTAGACCTAATTTCCTAACAGAATCAGTTGAAAAACTAAATAATAAAATGTTGTCCAACCTCTGCCTTCATTTTATCCGACTAACAGTGTTGGGTCATAGACTACCAACCGTATATTTCAAATAATCGCCAGAGGGCAAACAGCTGCCGGGCACCAAATCAAATACATTTTGTGAATTAAGCGCCCAGGCAATTAATTGGAAATATCCGGTATTCTCATACCTCATGCTCACCCTCCCTGAAGATTGCAGAAGGAAGAGGCTGCAGCCTCTGCTATGCTTCATTGCCGGCCTTGGCCCGCATGTCAAGGGAACTCACCACCAGGTCAGTCAGTCACTCTATAGACCGGGGATTTCAACAGGGGGAGAGTTACTACAGGGGGTCCTCCAAAACTTCCAATTATTTTTATATTAACACTTTGCAAGCCACGGGGAGCCACTTTTACCTGACTTTCGCCAGATGGTGGCAGCATTGCGTATATAACGCTCTGCTTTACCATCTGGGCTTGCTCGGCCAGAGTTGATAACACTCGTAAAGTCCCGGGCCGGACCAATCAGCGGCAGCTATGGGCGGGCTCTGAGCGGCTCTGAGCCAATAGAGTCTGATTGCAGACCACGTGGAAACCCAGGAGGCGGATTCTGGGTGTAACGTCATGCAGACAGGCCAATATGAGTGGTTGGAGTTGGCACTCCCAGACTGTGATAGAAACGGCCACATCCAATCACCTGCTACAGAAATTCAAAAAATGGCCCGCCCCTTACATCGAGTCTGGCCGAGAGAGCCCAGATGTAAGGCAGAGCGTTACGCACTGCTGCAACTATCTGTCGAAAGTCAGGTTAGAGCCACTTAATATTAAAACCGGAATATACCGTACATCATCTGTACTAAAATTAGCCGAAAAAAACAAACCGTCTTTTTCCGTACTAGGTCATTAAAAATGAAATAAGTGATAATGATCGGGAAAAAAAACGATCGCTAGCCTTTCTCTGTCTCACCACCGGTCTAACCAATAGCATGATTCTTCTCTGCGCATGCACCAGAAGTGCTTTTGATCGCTACGGGGGCAGATTAGCCTTCTAGCCATTGACTTACAGTGTGGACGTTAGCGCTAGCATAGCCGTTGTCCTAGCGGCTAGGCTAATGAAAATTCTTCTGTGGATTCTTATTATGGAGATGATCACATGCGCCCACATTGATGCACACGGATCGTGCATGCGAAACGCACGGGGAGAAGACGACACGGCCAAAATCCCCTCTATATGCCAATGCAGAACAAGCTACTTCTGGTGAGTTTTAACCGGGGGGATTGACGGAGGAGAAAAAAAGAATGCAGCCATCCTAGAAGGCACGCGTTGTTGTTGATGTTTGTAATCATAATATTATGTCTCAGATCATAATACAATGATAGAAATTTCCGGCTAGTCCACAACAAGACATTCTGTGCCGGCTGGGGAAGTGTTAAGAACTTGGTGCATTTCACCAAGTTAACATTCACCCACGTTGAAATACTGGGATGTAGAACAGCGCTCTCACAGAAGAGTGGTGTTTCTTTCATGTTGCTTTATGGATTTGTTTTTTTTTAAGAAGTGGGTTTTAAAGAAAATAAAGTCACAGGAGAGCGACAGGCGGTGCGAGGCGTTGTGTGCTTGTAGATCGGCTGTTTTGTCACTAGTTTAAATCATTTTTAAAATGATAAATACAAAACAAACGGTTTTGTACATAAAAGGTTTCCACCCGACAACGACGATATGGTATCCTCGTTAGGGTAATGTCTAGCAGCGTCGGATAATCACTTGTCATACTTAACTCATTCGTAGTTTACGGCCGTAAAGCCCGTTAATTTCTCTATGTCTTTCACTGCCGGCTTCTCCTACCTGTTAACGTGGGCGCTCGTCCAGTTCCCATCGTGCGTGATCGGACACTGCTATGCATCGTGTGTTCGCGTATTCCATCAGCTTCTCAAATCCGTTGAAACTTTTTCAATTGATCAATAAGTTCTCCATCTGTAAGCCGCGGAGTTCAGACAGAAAGTTAACGGGCCAAAATAGAGGACGGACTTCCGCTTCCGGTTCAGGGACTCCAATGTTAAAGTTGTCCGCTCAATAATGTGTCCGTGTAGAAACCGATCACGGAGCATTAGTTCCGGCCTATTTTAGTTCGGTTCGATAAAAAAATGTTTTTTAATTAATTTTTATTACATTTACGGGTTCTACGGGCATGGCAGAGAAGGGGTACAAAGGGGTATTTTGATGGCAGAGTTTGAGTTAATTTACACCCCGTCATACGATAGCGTCGCTCGCCAAAAATAGCAGATCTACAAGTTCATAAGGTGAAGTATTCAAGAGCATAATAAATCAGGCTTTAATCCCTTCTGATGTGTGTGAAAGTCACGAGTTCTGCTAAATCAGCATGAAATATAAGTGATTAGCCCGCAGCATGCATGTCTATGCAGGGTATGCTAGCATAATCACAATGCAGGGTATATAACTATTATATTTAGCCTACTACCTCCTGACAATGACGGGCAAGTGTATTCTAATAAAAATCACACCTAGTTTGAAGTGAGCGGTGCTATTTATGAGTTCATTTCATTAAGCGTCCCGTGAAGCTTAGCCAATGTGAGCCTGGGCGTCCAACAAACTTTGGCCGCTTTGTGCAAAGATGTAGGCCCGGAGAGAGACCGATGATGGAGCTTAGCTCCTTCCAGGAGCACCGCTCAAAAACGCTACTAGGCCTGCACTACTAGGCCTGCAAACAGACAGGAAGCAAGCAAGTGATACTACATTATTATTTTTTGGGTTTCAAGACAAAAACTTTGAGAAGAACTTGTTATAGGGATTGGACCCCCATGAGCGCAGTCTCTCACACAGGTAGTGTGTAAAGACGGGAGAAGGTGGGAAATAATCCAAACGCTTAGCTGGGGTACATGTCAATGTGAGGTAGACGCAAGCCTCCAGACATATGAGAATATGTTCCAACTTACTGAAGCCTCATATCGGTTCAGTTTCTTCATTACGAGGGTCAATTCGTTTTTTTTCCCCAATCAAAAGTAATGTTTCTGGGCCAGTGGTTACAATGGTGGGGAAAGACAGACAGAGAGACAGACAGACAGACAGACAGAGCGGTACAGAAGGAACAGTAAATTGAAGTTGCGCCTTTGACGCTCCCTGCTACAAGGCAGGACGAGAAGACAGACACAGACGGCCAAGATAAAGAGGAGGGAGAGCGAGAGAGAGAGAGAGCGAGATAGAGAGAGAAAGAGAGAGAGAGAGGGGGATAAGAATTCACAGTAATAGCCGGGACCTAATTGAGCTAAAAGTTTTGATGTGAGGACTGGGGAGTCATGGAATCTTGGCCCTTCCATCCTATCAATTATAACTGCCATGTAGTCTTAAGGCATTTAGAACGGGTACATAGTGTATTATTATTTTAAGCTTTAACTATTGAAAAACAGCAGATATACAAGCTCGAGCTTGTAGATCTGCTATTTTTGAAAAATCGTGAAAATTAGAATTTTTACCCGATTCTATAAGTGTCTTTTGAATCCTTCTAAGATTTTTTGAAAAATCCTATGTTTCTGTGTCAGCAATCTATGTTTCTGTGTCAAAGAAAAGGTCCTTTTCGGGGCGCCCGCTGGCCTGGTGGTCAAGGCGCGTACCATATACTAGGCTATGATGCCTGCTGGCGTCGCCGGTTCGATTCCCGATCCGGACGACCTTTGCCACATGTCATTCCCCATCTCTCTCCCCATTTCCTGTCAGTCTACTGTCCTATCGAATAAAGGCAAAAAAAGCCCAAAAACTAATCTTTAAAAAAAAAAAAAAAAAAAAAAAAGAAAAGGTCCTTTTCACTAGTCTGTTCTTGAGAGACTACTATGTCAGTGGTTCTCAAATGTTTTCATGTGAAGGACCCCCGAAATTATATGTATTTGGCCACGGACCTGCATCTCAAAATATTTAGTTCCAGGGACCACCCAGAAGCAAACTTTGAGTTACAAACGTTCGCTTTGAAAATACATATATTCAAAGATTTGCACACATTTTCACGACTTTTTCAAAAATAGCAGATCTACAAGCTCGCAGCGCGGCACTCGGTGCCGCGCTGTGAGCTTGTATATCTGCTATTTTTCACTGGTTAAAGCATTCAATAATTCTAGGCCTAAATGGGTTAAGGCATTTGAAGTTCAGTATATGCAGGGGGTTTGAAAAAGCTTCACTACTTCATAACAAGAAAGTGCAGCTGGAAAACCCCGGAGAGAGCGAGACAGAGATCAAACACGCGTCGTTCTTTACACCGCTTTCAGTTTAAAATGGTGTTTCAAAGCGACGCCATTACCACAATCCTAGTCTCGCGTGGCCAGACTGTTGCCTCCGCGATTTGGTCAAATGCTCCCGGCATACAGTCTGGTAAAGGGAAATAGAAACGATGAGTGCGAGATGAAGCGGAAGTGAAGCCCCCTCGTCACTTCCGTTTCAGTCTCACATCGCACACATTTATCATTATATAAATAAAAATCATATAAGCATGTTTAGCTTGCTGCTTAGCAGAAATTACATTTTAAAATATATTTTCTTGAACGGTAATGCCCGTTTCCATTACTCGCCGTGAGCTGCTGTTCCAGACTCTATATAGCATTCAGAGATTGTCCCAACCGATACTAATGACACCAACACCCCAGCAGCAGGCATTGTGTCTGTGTGGTATTGGGGTGTGGCTTTGTGGTATGGCTGTGAGGGGAGTGCCAAGACCTGAGGCCGATTCTACAAATGCCTTCTAAACCAGAAGTTCTCAAACCTTTTTGTTCCAAGGACCCCTAAATTGATATATATTTGGCCACGGACCGCCATCTGTAAATTTGTTGTGCCAGGGACCCCCAGAAGAGAAGATTCATGTTAAAAAATATATATATTCAAAAATAGCAGATGTACATGCTTGCAGCGCGGCACAAAGTGACCTGCTGTGAGCTTGTAGATCAGCTTTTTTTTTTTTTTAAATAGCAAACGCAAATGCTTTCCCGTTTTTTTTTTTTTTTTTTTTTTTTCATGGGTTTAAAGCCAGTCAGTCAGTTCACTCTAATAATGGTTTTCATCTTGTGATTGACAGTGAGAAAGACCGGAACCATTCGACTGAAACAGCGCTGTGTTCTGTGTTGCAATATTTGCTTTGAGTGTTGTACTTTTCTAAACATGGCTAGCGGCTCAATTTCTGTTTCTTTGATGCAACAGAAATAAAAGAGAACTTTGAATGAAAAACCCCGCTGTCATGTGTGTTCTCCTCCTACCAAACCTTTGTACAGTGTGTGGTTTCATGCACAAGTTGAATTCAAGTTCCATTTCACAATGAGCCTCCAAGACTACTCAGTGCTCTCATACTCGCTGGGATAAGTAGTAAAAATGTATACCACAACTTTGTATAACCACATCAACAAGGGACTATGGTTCAAAACAAGCACGGAGTAAAGTGCCTTGAACAAATCAAAGATTGGATGTACCAGAATTCTCTTCAATTGAACGAAGACGAAATTGAAGTAACCGTTTAAAGCCAACAAAGAACGATAAAAAAAAAATCAGTGCTCAGCTTCAATTTATAATGCTAAAAAAAACACAACTCAAGCCATAAATCTTGGTGTAGTCATGGAACTCAGACCTGAATTTCAACAGCCACATTAAGACGATTACAAAGTCAAGCCTACGATCACCTTAAGAATATATCAAGGATTAGTGGACTTATGTCTCAGCAGGATTTGGAAAAAAACGTGTTCATGCATTTTCCTCAATAGACTCGACTGCTCTAATTGTATATTTGCCTGTCTCCCTAACACATTCAGACATCTGCAGTTGTATCAGAATCATGCTGCTCAGGTCTTCACAAAATACCAAGAAACAATAAATACCATCACTCTCAATTCTCAGATCGTTACACTTGCTTCCTGTCTGTCAAAGAATTGATTTCAAAGTACTACTGTTGATTTGAATTGTTAAGGGCCAAAATACACTTCGTGTTCTACCTCATGAAACACCTCTCAGGTCACATGGGACCAAAGTTGCCAGACTTTGTGAGAGAAATAAGCAACCAGGTCTATGAAAACAGTCCCAAACGAAGCAATGATGTATAGACCACATGAGCCAGTATGTATGGTGGAGTTACAGCTGTCATTTAGATCAGTGGTTCCCAAACTTTTTGACGTTTGCCCAGGACCCAAACTAGTGAATATAGCAGATCTACAAGCGCTGCAGGAAAAGAAAATGGGATATTGGTCCGTGACCCACAAATGGGTCCCGACCCACTCTTTGGGAACCAGTGATTTAGATCCAATCCCAGGTTGGACATCATAGTTATGGATTGCATCTTTAACTCTTTAATAACTACTTTCTTTGAATAGCCTCGTTGTTGAAATGTGCTATACAAATACACCGTTGAAACAGTTGACAGTTGAAACTTTACAATACTAGGATGTGTCCACACTGTCTGCCTGTTATGAAAAATAACTGCCACAGTCTCGAGAACTTTTTTTCTGCTGAAAATGAAGGGGGAAAAGGAGGTGGAATCACACAATGCACATTTAGTTTAGATAGCAATTGCTCACACAGTTCAGAAAGGCCATCAGCTGCTGTAAGACTAACTATTTTAGCATTCGCCAGCCCAGTACAGTGTTGTTGTCCTATTTTGTCATCCTCCATGCCTGGCCAAAAGCGGAACGGCCCATCTCACAACCTTGTTCAGGAGCTCGGTGTGGACAAAGCTCGTTTTAAATTGGAAGACCTGCTGCTGAGGATTGGGCCAGGCAGCACACACAATGTATCGTGATTGTCAGCTGATAAAATAATGTGTGTCACACATCGCATTTTTCAAAAAGCTGCCTTTTTGTTGGACAGTGTGGACATGTCCTTAGGCATACATGAGGAAGTGGGGTGTTTGCAGTGTGTGTGTGTGTGTGTGTGTGTGTACCAGGGGGAGAGTTCCGCCGATTTAAAATGAGCCCAATACGGAACTAAAACTTCCTATGATTGGCCGCTAGTTGCGCTGTTTTCCCCCTGGCCGGTTGCAAAAAGAATTGTTCTCCATTGGATCCCATTCATTTTCCCCTTTCGTGTTCTAACCTTAATTAACATTTTCATGAATACTTTATGGTTCCTATCTATCGCTAGTTAAAAATTGCCTTTCAATCACGATGATATGCGTTTTGTGAAAATAAGGTCCCATTTATGTTAAAATTGATGATAAAGTTGCGGGGAGCGTGGCCAACTAAACTGATACCAGCCGCTAAGGCAGATGTCCTCATCTATGTCCATGGAAAAATTAACTTACATTGTTCGAAAAAAAGCAGATATGTTCGAGAATATTTGGAGTCCTTTTATTTCTTTCTTACAAAATGATACAAATGTTGGTAATCTACTGCAACAGGAGTAGGAGGGGGAGAGGGAATAGAATCGTGGTTAGTGACTCAGTGTCACAATTTTATAAGTGTTGATCGCGGATACACACCAGTGTCTTGTTTTGTCTGTTTTCTTGTTTTTCTTTATTTGTTTGTTTGTCTTTTGCTTCATAATTGTATTGTAACTTTGTGGGAGGGGGGTGGAGGGGGGGGGGGGGGGGGGGTGATGTGTCTGAGTGTAATGTATATGTCTTGTTCTTTAAATATCAAAAATGTACCAATAAAAATATTGTTAAAAAAAAAACTGATACCAGCCGGCTGTGTTCTTCTTCGTGTGCTGTATTTCGGGAGGCTCCAACCACATTCTCCCATGTATCCCTGCGGTTGCACGTGACCGTTGGCAGCCAATAGCCTCCTCTGGTTGCATTTCAATCTATGATGGCAACACCCATGCCAAGGTCCCATATTGTGTCATTTGTGCTGCATAGAAACCAATGGCTTCGCTTTGTCCATATCTTTTGTACAGTCTATGGTGTGTACATGCGTGCATTTGATAAAACTCGACACTATGCCATGCCAACAGGCAGTTCTCCTGTACAAGTGTTTTGGTTGCTGTCTGGGTATATGTACAAACAAACTCACACATTAACATACTGCCCGTACACTTGACACGTGTGTGTGTGTGTGTGTGTGTGTGTGTGTGTGTGTGTGTGTGTGTGTGTGTGTGTGTGTGTGTGTGTGTGTATGTGAGTACTATGGCACACTCCGCGAGGGGAGGGCGAACTCACGGGCCATACTGTACCTAACGACCCACATCCCTAACAGGCAGCCAATTAGAGAGCTGGATGTTGCCGGGCCCACACCAGTCGTTACCTCGCCCAATATGTGCCACCACAGCCCCCTGCCCCGTCCAATTAGTCTGCTGGCAGAGGGAGGGAGGGAGGGAGGGAAGGAAGACACGGGGAAAGATGGAGGCTGGCGAGGCAGAAGCATGAATGACTCACCTATGACTCACCAGCCATGCCGCCAAAAGGTTGGGTGCTGATGATGATGATGATTATGATGCTCATAGAGGAGAATGGAGAAGAAGATGTGAACCGTATGTATGCAAGTTGCTCATCGTTGTTGTCGGGTGGAAACCTTGTACTGTATGTCCAAAACAGTTCGTTTTGTATTTATAATTTAAAAAATTATACAAAGTAGTGAAAATAGCCGATCTACAAGCACACATGGTTTCTGCCCGACAGAGACGTTATGGCAGTCCATCGACACAAACGCACGCGCACACCCACCCACACACACGGCATTAAACCTTCTAAATCCCAACAATTTCCTGAAAAACACATTTCTAAAATAACCTATTTTTCTACATCTGTGGTGCTCAAACATTTTCATGTCAAGGACCCTCAAAATGATATGTATTTGGCCACGGACAACCCCCCCCCCACCATCATCTCAAAGTATGTTATTCCAGGGACCACCCAAAAGCAAAGATATGAGTTCCATTTTCGAACGTCCAAAGTATAAACCTACCTAACTTTACTCCACCCACCTTTTTCAGTTTTTATTTTTATTCTTTGTGTGCCCTGTTAATTGTACTTCTTAGATGTTATCCTTTTAACATTGTCCTAATAAAGTTGTTTTTATTTGTATCTTTTGTTTTGTAAAGCGACTTTGAGTACCTTGAAAAGCGCTATATAAGTTTGATGTATTATTCATTATTATTATTACAAATAAATGGTTAAAGTGCTTACGTGACACTAGATGCACTCCCGGTCTTGGGTTAAATGGGTTTAATCCTAACAGCTCCCAACCCCAGTGCTCATCATGACCATCCGAGCGGCCATCAGCTGAATGAAGTTGAATTTACACCCCAGGACTAATGATTTTTTTTCTTCTTATAGACACACACACACACACACACACACACACACACACACACACACACACACACAGAGACAACTAGCCAGAAGGCTCAGATGAGCTCACAGAGGGAGCTGTTATGGGTTAAGTGTCTTGCCCGGGGACAGTTCCGACACACAGGCCTGGGCGAGCCAAGGGTCGGACGGGCGACCTTCCCATTCCCAGATGGCCTCCCTATCCACTCAGCTACCGCTGCCCCCGGCGTCGTGTGCATGCCGCGTCGCGCCGTGAATCCATGTCGGCGCGACCACTTGAGCTTGACCAACGAAAAGGCATTCTGAGTAACAGGGATCCCACACGTTTTTACCAATTAATTTCCAAAACTTTTCCAAAACTTTCCCAGAATATTTAACCCGATTTCCAGGACTATATAACAATAATTCAGCTCAATAACAAGTCGCTTACCCCTATGCACAATGTCAAAAGACAGGTAGTGTATGCCAGTGGTTCTCAAGCTTTTCAGGCTGTGACCCCCGAAATAATCATACAGTAATTTAAATGGGGACCTGGCACCCTGACGAGCACTAAGAGTTGAGGAATTTTGTATAACACGGTTCTATTGTGAAAATAGCAGATCTACATGCTCACAATGCAAATCGGCTATTTTCACAATTTCTGCCTCTATATATTTGACAATTTGGCCCATGTTAAATTTGTCATTTCAGAGGTATTAACAAAATCAAAAACCCAAGAGAATGCATAGATATTTTTCTAGGACTTTCCAGGACCCTTGATCAATTCCAAAACTTTTCCAGTACTGGAAAAAATATTTTTCTAATTTAAAAATATTTCCAGGAATTTCATGACCGTGGGAACCCTGGAGGTATATCGCTCGCAGGACAAATACATCTTTTGTCGCACACTGCCGTTGTACGCCGTAAAGTTGATGTATGCTTTTAAAAGTTCAAACCTCTCCTACAGGAAACACATCCATTTTTTTGAACGACACGCGGCTGTGAATGCCTAACGAGGGTTTCCGAGACGTGGGCAAATCAGAAACTTAAATCAAAAACGTTTCACTTGAGAGTAAATGCACCGATATATTTGGACAATGCTAACGACTGATATATTGGATTTGGGATTTGATTTGAAGGTCAATATCTTTGGCTCTGATCTGACATTAAGACAAATGCTGGAGATAATAAAAGGGGAGCGCCTTTAGTCAGCCACACTGTAGAAAAGTCACCAGTTCTCCTCCTGGCATATCACTGACTTGGCTCCACCCATCTCTCACCTGCACTGATTCACCACACCTGCTCCCACTCATCATTAGCCAGGTATATATACAGCCCAAGTGTGAAGACATTCAGTTTCTCCTTGGCAGCAGCAGAAGATGCACCTCCCTTCCTAGAAGTCCTGAGCCTAGGGTTATGGTAACTGAAGTGAGTTTTGCTGATTGTATACATGTTTCCTGTTTGCGAATGGATGTATATGGATATGTAGTGTTTGACTTTAGCTCAACTTTAGTTCAAATGACCTGCCGTAATCTCCTTAATAGACCTTAGTGTATTTGTATTAAATATTGATATGCGTTCTTGGCACTGGTGTATTTAGCAGTTGTAGCAGTTGTAGTAGCTATCTCCCTTGAGTGCTATGCTATCTCACTTGAGTGCTAAGTTTGTATTGTCAACTGTTATATTTTATTTGATGTGTTTTATGTGATGTAATGCTTTGTATTGAAAATGTTTCTCTGTATTTTTTGTATAGAAATAAACCATAACAAAATGGCAACCCTCCTCAACATCGCATTCTTACCGATGCAACCGTGGTGATGTTAAACTCCCAACCAGCCCCAACGCCTAGTCACCAACACCTTTCTTCATGGTCCTTCGACGCCGAGAATAGAGCATTGCCATGGCTGAGCCTAGCCTGTATGAGCTCGTCACCTATCGGCTAAACAACCCGCTAACCCGAAAACGGACCAGGAGTGGACCGAGTGGTTTGAGGAGAGCAACATGATTTATGAACTCATGTTAAACGAATCCAAGACCAGGCCCACCAAGACCTCTACTCCACCATCCAGGCCTACTCCTGCCTCGCTTCGCAAGACTCCTACTCCTCCTCCTACAGCAGCTAGGCCTCCTGCTCCCAAGGCTCCTGCTCCCAAGGCTCCTGTACCTGCTCCCAAGGCTCCTGCTCCCAAGGCTCCTGCACCTGCTCCCAAGGCTCCTGCACCTGCTCCCAAGGCTCCTGCTCCCAAGGCTCCGCCTCCTCCTCAGGCTCCTGCGCCCAAGACTCCGCCTCCTCCTCAGGCTCCGCCTCCTCCTCAGGCTCCTGCGCCCAAGATTCCGCCTCCTCCTCAGGCTCCTGCGCCCAAGCTTCCTCCTGCTGCCTCGTCCCCGGCGCCCCGGGCTCCTCCTCCTGTCGCCTCGTCCCCGGCGCCCCGGGCTCCTCCTCCTGTCGCCTCGTCCCCGGCGCCCCGGGCTCCTCCTCCTGTCGCCTCGTCCCAGACGCCCCGGTCTCCTCCTCCACTTTCAGCCTCTCCTCCGGCGCCCCGGGCTCCACCTCCTGTTGCCTCGCCTTCTGCGCCCCGGGCTCCACCTCCACCTTCAGCCTCTCCTCCGGCACCCAGGGCTCCGCCTTCTTCACCACCTCCAGTGCCCAGGGCTCCTCCTCCTCCTGCAGTAAGGCCTCCTCAGTCTCCTCCCCCTCCTGCAGCCAGGCCTCCCAAACCCCCCCCAGTGTCTGAGGCCCCTCCACAGCCACCACCTGAGCCTCCCCCAGCACCTGGGCCCCCTTGTCTGCCACCACCTGAGCCCCCCCCAGCACCCAGTTTCCTCATGGGGCGGCAACACCCTCACCACACAGCATGACTTTTCAGTTGTAAATACTATCCGTATTTGGGGCGGCTGTAGAAAAGTCACCAGTTCTCCTCCTGGCATATCACTGACTTGGCTCCACCCATCTCTCACCTGCACTGATTCACCACACCTGCTCCCACTCATCATTAGCCAGGTATATATACAGCCCAAGTGTGAAGACATTCAGTTTCTCCTTGGCAGCAGCAGAAGATGCACCTCCCTTCCTAGAAGTCCTGAGCCTAGGGTTATGGTAACTGAAGTGAGTTTTGCTGATTGTATACATGTTTCCTGTTTGCGAATGGATGTATATGGATATGTAGTGTTTGACTTTAGCTCAACTTTAGTTCAAATGACCTGCCGTAATCTCCTTAATAGACCTTAGTGTATTTGTATTAAATATTGATATGCGTTCTTGGCACTGGTGTATTTAGCAGTTGTAGCAGTTGTAGTAGCTATCTCCCTTGAGTGCTATGCTATCTCACTTGAGTGCTAAGTTTGTATTGTCAACTGTTATATTTTATTTGATGTGTTTTATGTGATGTAATGCTTTGTATTGAAAATGTTTCTCTGTATTTTTTGTATAGAATAAACCATAACAAAATGGCAACCCTCCTCAACATCGCATTCTTACCGATGCAACCGTGGTGATGTTAAACTCCCAACCAGCCCCAACCCCTAGTCACCAACACCTTTCTTTCACACACAGTGCACCAAGCACATAATAGCGAGTTTAAGCTCGCTACGGCAACGGCAGATGACAACGGTAATCGGAAATGATCCGCGCTCGATAGTTAAACCTGCCGTCGCCGCGGCTGCCTCTACTACGGCAGAAGGTCCCTTCCCACGTAGCGCCTACTGCCGTCTGCTGCGTGTACGCGTCGCCATGGGAACCAAAGCGTTCAGTGAAAGGGGTGGGAACCCGTCGCCGCCGAGGCTTTGCTTAACCATTTTGATCGCTACGGCGATTACGTCATAGCAGCCGTAGTCCGCCTGGCGTTGCCGTATTGAAAACCATCTAGCTTAAACTCGCTAATACCAACAAGGTCCTGTTTGGTCCCTGCAGGGGTGTCGCATCAAATTCTGGGCCCTGGGCACAAGGATTCACTGCGGGCCCCCATGAATGTTCTTCGTAGGGGGAGGGGGTTTAACCCATTTAGACTAGGAACGCATGATTAGTGCTTTAACTATTGAAAAATAGCAGATATACAAGCTCACAGCGCGGCACCAAGTGCCGCGCTGCGAGCTTGTAGATCTACTATTTTTGAAAAATCATAAAAATGCGTGCACGTTTTTGAATATTTCTAATAAAAAAATACGTTATTTTTTTTTTTTTAAAACAATGTTTCTATGTCAGTGGTGCTCAAACCTTTTCATGTCAAGGACCCCCAAAATGATATGTATTTGGCCACGGAATACATAATATTTATATATAAAAATACATATATTTTTCATATAAGATTTGCACACATTTTCACGACTTTTCAAAAATAGCAGATCTACAAGCTCGCGGCGCGCTGTGAGCTTGTATATCTGCTATTTTTCAATAGCTAAAGTATAAAGTAATTAAGGCCCCTCCTCCTTGGGCCCTAGTAACTCAGTACCACCCCATCCCCCCCCCCCCCCCCTTGTGACGCCCCTGGCTGTGTCGCATGCCAGCCCCTTCTCTCTGCCCTCTGCCTCCTTTTTCTCTCGCCAGTCAAAGTAATCTTTCAAACTAATCTGAAAGAACATAAAGAACAAAGATGGAAGACTGCAAGGTGCGCGGGGGGAGCCACACCCGTGTCATAAATTCAACCACCTTTACTCCGAGACAAGTGCCTGGCAGCCTTTTGGGAGAGACTGTTGATTGTTGTGGAGGAAGAGTGTGAAAAGGGCGACAGAGGCAATAGATCTAATGATGGCGGATTAATTAAAGCCTCCGCCGGGGCCCCGGGGGAGCCTGATTATCCATATTCCTATTCAAGGCACTGCCAGACCTGTGAAACCTGCCTGCAAGCACTCACCCCGCCAATCACGCCCCGGAACGGTACTTTTGCATTTTATATAGGTCCGGATAATGTCAGACACTAAATGGCAAATATAAACTAGAGTCATTCATCCGCAACTCTTGCATTTAAAATGAATCTCCAGAGACCCGCTGCATACACATGGTTATGACATCATTAGCATACAGAGACAACACATTGTCAAATAAAAGAGTGTCATTTTAACTCTAAGGCAGGGGTCTTCAACGAATTTCAGGCCAAGGACCCCTTAGTTGAGAGAGAGATGTAGCAGGGACCCCCACAACCTTTTCATAGATTCCATATACTGTAGTTTCATGGTTTGACAGCACAATCATCAGTGTGTATTTTGGATTCATGTCAATTTGTGTTTTCAGATATTTACTGTAACCACTCAACACTTAACTCATTGAGTGCCAATCCCGAACTAGTTCGGCTTTATTAGCGTATCGTAGAGTGCCGATCCCGAACAAGTTCGGCTTTTAAAAAAAAAAAAAAAAAAAAAAGAATTTGAAAAAAAAATTTTTGAATTTTTTTTTTTTTTTTTTTGGACCCCATCAAATCTGGTGAACATGATTTCAATCGCGATTTTGCATGTTCCACCCCCATACAACCCCATCTAACATACAGGGCAGCCATTTTTGTTTACATTACATGTAAAACATAATGGCGATTATCTCAAGAATGCCTGAACGGATTTCCAATCGGATTTTTTTGTTTGAAAGCTGTGAACAAACTGCACAAATCCACTCCAATGCAATCCAGGATTGCATTGGATTTTTTAGAGCTCATTCTTCTCTGTTTTTTCCCATGCATGAGGTGTGCAAGGTTTAATCATGGCTAAGTTGACGAAAATAAGGCTTCTAAAATGCTTGGTAGCCAATAGCTAACTTCAAGCTAACTTCATCCTCTTCCTGTACATGCACAAAGGAAAGTGTTCAGGCAAGTAGGGCTTGGGCTTGGGCTCCAGGGCTTGGGCATGCATTACCAGCATATCTCTATTATTCTCTGGTCACTGGGCGCCCTCTAGTGGTGGCTGGCACTCAATGAGTTAATAAACTTGACCTTTCACTCTGTACTTGGTCTGCTCTTTTTCCCCTCTACACCAAACCTCTTTGCCGAAAATAGCAGATGATCTACAAGCTCACTTGAGAGCTTGTAGATCTGCTGTTTTGGCTAAAGTTCTCAGAATATGGACACTAGGGTCCAAGTGCATGCATATAAAAAAGGAAAAAAAGTGTCTATCACACAAAGATATGGAAGGACCCCCTAGGGAGTCCCGGACCCCCCGTTGAAGACCCTTGCTCCAAGGATGTAAAAATGGAGCATTAGAGACCTGATATACACATATATGAGGGGTCAGGCATGAATGGTGCATGTTAGTATCAGTTTTCAGAGAACCACAAAAATGGACACGCATGTGTTTGGACCCAAGAAGTCTCACGTAAGCATTTAAAACCTAAATGCTTTGGTAACCAGAGTCCTCCAGGGGTCTATTATACTTCCTATTTTTGCAGAATGCGTTAGCCTATATCATACATGGGCAACTGGCGGCCCGGGGGCCACATGCGGCCCCCACCTTCACTTAATGCGGCCCACAGGTTAATACCGGATTACTGATATATTATTGATTTCAGCTGTTACAATTCCTAACATGACCTGCTTCAATTCCGACAGTCTATATTAGTAGCTTAATGACTAGTATAGTAGTATTAAAATGGCTTATTTAATGTCCAATGTATTTGTATTTAAGTTCATAAAGTTAACATGAGTATATACTGTAACTAAATGCGTTTGAAATTAAATCAAAATGTTACATTTCAGGATTCCAATGAAAAAATAATTCAGGATTCCAATTCAAAAGAAGCTAAAATTAGCCGAAGCTCAAAACGCATCGCAGCGCGATGCGTTTTGAGCTTGTAGATCTGCTATTGTTGCTTCTTTTGTGTGAGATACTAGAATGACAAAAGTAGAACGTAGCAATATGCAATGTGGCCCTCTGGAGTGAAGGTGGAAATATAGTGGCCCTCGCCATCATCAAAGTTGCCCACCCCTGGCCTATATCATTACATTCCCAAAATAGGAATAGGAATAGGAATGCTAGGGTTCATGTGGTTAATGGCCAAAGTACTGTAGCATGTTACAGAACAGAACAGTTCACTTTCTACTGAACAGTATGATGAATGGACGCTGGCTTTTCCCACCAGGTTACAACAGTTTGCACAATACCATACAGTAGTAGTACACTTTCCTTGGAGTAGCAAGGGAAGGCGTTCGTTCAGTCTTTGAGCAAAGGTGTGTGTGCGTGCGCGTGCGTGCGTATGTATGTGTACACTCACGCACGTGAGTCGGGAGGGTTGAGTGCACCAGGGCGACACGCCGCCTACTGTACTCACGCACGCATGTCCCTCCCGACATTCTTTACCTTGGTGTTCCAGTGACCATAAACCTCAAATACCTGAAACGCGTTCCTGAGTCGCGTTAGATTTTAACCGCTTTAGTCATTATTTAATGCTTTAACTTTTGAAAAATAGCAGATATACAAGCTCACAGCTTGTAGATCTGCTATTTTTGAAAAAAACAGGAAAATTCTTTGAATATCTTTGACTCGATCTTTGAACCGACTTCTAAATCCTTCCTCTAAATCAGCGGTTCTCAAAGTCTTTCATGTCAAGGACCCCCAAAATTAAATATTTTTGTACGCAGACCCCCATCTCAAAATACGTTGTTCCAGGGACCCCCCCAGAAGCAGAGATTTGAGTTACGCACATTTTCACGATCTTTCAAACATAGCAGATCTACAAGCTCGCAGCGCGGCACTCGGTGCCGCGCTGTGAGCTTGTATATCTGCTATTTTTCACTAGCTAAAGCAGTCAATAATTCTAGGCCTAAATGACTTAAACACGGCTCCATCACAAGACGTAAGGTCCGTGAGGAATGCAAGCTTCTCCCTCTCTGTGTGTGTGTGTGTGTGTGTGTGTGTGTGTGTGTGTGTGTGTGTGCGTGCGTGCGTGCGTGCGTGCGTGCGTGCGTGCGTGCGTGCGTGCGTGCGTGCGTGCGTGCGTGCGTGCGTGCGTGCGTGCGTGCGTGCGTGCGTGTGTGTGTGTGTGTTACCAATAGCTCGTTCATCATTTGAGATTAAATACTCCCCTCCAGTGAACTTGAAAAGGGGGAACAGTGTACCCCCCTTCTTTCTCCCTGCCTCCCGCTCTCTCCATCACTTTCCCTCTCGTTCTTTTCCCCCCGTTCTTTTCCTAAGAAAACACACCGCTTGTTTCTCAGACAGACAGCCCTCGTTCACTTCGTCTTCCTCACCCCCACACTCGCTCTCTCTCTCAGTGGTGTAAAGTAACTAAAGCCCCTTTTCCACAGACCCCACTCCACACCACTCCACACCACACCGCCCACTTGTGCCAGGTTTTCCACTACAAGGACCTGGGTAGAGTGGTGTGAAAGTGGTACTAAACATGGTACTAAAAAGTATCCAGTCTAGAGTAGGTCTGAGCTAGGCCAAACAGGGCCAAACACTTCATAATGACTGATCACTCACTGACCTTTCATTTAGACCACCAGGATATAGTTGTAATACATGATAATAGATTCTATTGTGTTATAACCACTATTATAATCTATTATAGTGTATTATAATTATCATAGTAATACATTAATACTTTATAGTGTATTATAATCACAGTTATAATCCATTATAGTGTATTATAATTTAGGATAGTTGTAATACAAATGTATATTGTATTATAATCACAGTTCAAAGGGTAAATTTGTTTCTTACCGATAGGGGCACTTTTGTGTAATGGAAAATGTAGATATTTTTTTTGTGGTGCGGTGTGGTGTGGTGTAGTGTGGTGTGGTGTGGAGCTAAAGCTGCAGTCGAAAATGGGCTTAAGTAATGTTACTCAAGTACAGCTTTGAGGTATTTGTACTTTACTTGAGCATTTCCAAATTCCAATAATTTTACTTCTACTCCACTACTACATCTGGGATCCAATTTTTTTTACTTTTACTCCAGTAACTTTATTTGAAAACTTTAGTTACGAGTTACTTTGCAGATATAAAGGATTATATTATACAACGTACATTAATCCCACTTTAGCCCTGTTTTATACCTTGGCTACGCGTTGTGAGATTGTAGATCTGCTATTTTCAAACATTTTGTACTTTGTAAATTTTGATGCCAATACTTTTGTACTTTTACTCAAGTAATGTTGAATTCTGGACTTGTAAC
>NC_137821.1:32111132-32128632 GCF_963921795.1 Nannobrachium achirus | reverse complement strand
ACAAAGTGCTCAAGAGCTTGAATGAGAATGAGAGAGGAGCGCAAAGAGAAGAGAGAACTGGAAAGAGAAAGTGAGCGAGAGAGAGAGAGAAAGCAAGCGAGCAAGAAAGAAAGAAACGTTTTATGCCACCTTTTATAGAAACCACAATCTATCAGTTGGGCTTTGCTGGAAAAGTTGAGATAAGGCCACAAAAGGCCACTCTTCCTCCCCCACTCATCTGACAAGGTCCAGCAATAAAGTTGCTGAAAAAGTAAAAACGCGCCTCAATCAAAACCCCTCCATCACGAGCACACTCTCAGTCAGTCTGACAGCTTGACAGACACTTTTCAAGACATACAAAGTGACAAAGCATGCATAAACACACACAAACACACAAACAAACAAACAAACAGAGCCATCAGAATGGAGTTGCAAATAGCGCAGTCACACAAACCCTCGCATCAGAACCCCCATCCATCCCCAGCTTCTTATTTATTTTCCCTAGGAAATGTATTTCCGGATGGCCATGAATTGAAGGTAGGAGTTAGAACTAGGCCAGATGCTCTCATGAATGTTGTTTTCCAAGCATACAGGAGAATATGAATGCCCTTCCCTCTCTGCTCTCAGTAGATAGGCCTACATACCTCTCTCATCAGAACACCCAGGACGCTTATGTTAGCAGGTACACTTCAACTCGCCTGGCTTTTATTATTTAAAACATTTAAAATCAGATATATCAATGCTGATTTCAGTGTTGTCCAGTGTAAAACTCAAGTCACTTCTTGACTTGCCTACTGTAAGTAATTGGTGACGTTTTGGAAATACAAGTCAAATAGGACCCTGGCCAGACTGAAAAGCCAAGTGAGTAAGAATTGAACATAGCGATCAGTCTGGATTCCAGGCTAAGAGAAGTCAGCCTTTACGTAGTTCAAATATTCAAATGATTTCTGAATTTGTAAGTGAAAGTGGAAATAACATCAGATGCAAATTATGCCTGCCTGGGTGACAAGTGTCATTTTCAAAGAGCTCTACCAGTACACCGGTGGTCACTCCATCACGTTATACTCTTAATATTATGTTTACAGCACTTGGAATCAATAATAATAATAATAATAATAATGGTAAATCGCTGTGAAGGGGATGTTGCTTTTGTCATTTTTAATATTAGCCTTCAGAGTTAAAAATGTTTGGCCATAGACTAGGCTATGCAGTGAGTCAATACACTCAAAAAGGTTAACGGTAAAAAGGTACTCAAGTTACGTTTCTCAGCTGGTTTCTGGTGGCTTTGATAATAATTCTGTATACTGCCCAATGGCCAGCAAAGGGTGGCCAAATCGGACCCCTTTCGATGTACCACTCCTGCAAACGTAATTTTAAAGCTCACCACTATGAACACACACACACACACACACACACACACACACACACACACACACACACACACACACACACACACACACACACACACACACACACACACACACACACACACACACACACACACACACACACACACACACACACAGTTAGGGTGGCAGTGTCTCAGGGGTAGAGAAACAGTCATTAGAACACGGTGGGTTCCTGAAGGGTTCCCAGTTCGAATCCAGGCTCCCCCAGAGTTGATGTCAACGAGTCCTTGAGCAAGACTCAGTCTGAACCCCTAGTTGCTCCCGGTGAGCAGGTTGGTGGTGCCTTGCTTTCCTCCACCATCAGTGTATGAATGTGTTTGTGAATGGGTGAATGTTATGCACAATCTATGTAAAGCGCCTTGAATAAAGGTGCTATACAAATGCACCATTTACCATTTATGGTTGGATAGACATGTCAAAATACAACCCCAGTGCCAAGTAGGGCTGTCACGATATGACATTTTACATGACGATTAATTGTCACTCAAATAATTGGCGATTAACGATTTAATTGTGTATTTGTCGTTGATAATTACATTTCTGTTTGGCTTTTAGGCTTTGAAGTTGCACATGGCAGATATGACACATAACCTAAATATACAAAGAAATTACTGACATATTTGACAACTTACTACTTAAAAAATAACTTTGATAGTGGAAATAGCCGATCTACAAGCTCACAACGCGTCGCGATGCGACGCGTTGTGAGCTTGTAGATCTGCTATTTCCACTATTTCTGAAATGTTTCAACATTCGTGATTATGACGATTATGACAAAATAATTGCGATAATGTCAAATAATCACGATTAGACGATTATGTAATAATTGTGACAGCCCTATTTGTGAATGGGTGAATGTAATGCACAATCTATGTAAAGCGCCTTGAATAAAGGTGCACCATTTACCATTTATGGTTGGATAGACATGTCAAAATACAATCCCAGTGCCAAGGATCTGCATTTCGGGGTGTCTTCTCCTCCCACTTTGTTATTTTGGTAAAACAAACATGTTGACAAGCCAAGATGTGGCTTAGGGCCTGCTGCTGTGTGACTACAAACGCATGCCCCATTCATAAATAAAAGATCATTGGGTCTATTTTTTGCTCAATATTTAAAGTGTCATATTTTGGGGACTGTGGCACTGGTTGCCGTGAGTGTTACATTTCTGAGATGTGTGTGCCAAATGGGAGGAGAGTTCTAAGTTCCTCCGTGGACATCACTAACTCTTTGGATTCGGTTCATTGGATTACTGCTAAAATGAACGAGCCAAACTCCACTTAACGTGCTCTAACCCTGGCTATGTATTGGCCACTACTATCCAGTGTCTTACTGCAACCAGGGGGGCACAGGTGGTCCCCAGGCGAGGTTGTTCTAGTTTTGCATTTTTTTACTTTTTGTTTTCAATTTCCGTTTATTTTGGTTTCAAAACAGCAGAAGAAGAAGTTTAGTTTTAATTTATTTTTGACAAATTTCAGTGTCAGTTTTGTTTTTAATTGTAATATAAATTAGTCAAGGGTGAGATTCAACAAGGTCACAACAATTGCTAAAACAGCAGATCTACAAGCTCAAAATGCAACGCTACATATTGTAAGCTTGTACATCTGCTATTTCTGAGCATTGTTGCCAGAGACTAAAAGCAAGGACGTTGTCTCTATGATTTTAGTTTTGTAAAGACAATCATTTTGTTAACTATAATAAGCCTGGTCTCAGTGTGGAGTTCCAACGCAGCTTGTGTCACAAGTTACAGCCGCGCTCTGTTCTGCCCATTCGGCTTCATACAAGCACAGGACAGGAGCACAGTGCACGGCACTCCCCCTCCTCCTACTGTACTGTTATGTTCCCGGGGTTGAGTCAGCCAGCAGCGCGAGCTCAGATTAACTCTCAGAGAGAGACGGGGTGTGTCTGGGACAGAGATCTTTACGTCTCCCACTGTGGGGTAATGGAATAATAGGCGGTGCCAGGCAGGCACTGCTAGCCAGCGAGGGAAGCTGCTCCGTCACCGCCGAAGCCTCTCCTACGGTGTCCCGACGTTACCTCGCGATCCCTTGCTGTTGTACTACACCAGTGGTTCTCAACCCTTGGGTCGGACTTTTGAAGGGTCCCCAGATGACTTAATGGCTTAATGTGCAACATTGTTTTCTCACTCAGAGTAAACAACTCAACATATATGCACATTTCTAGAGTGAAAATTTGAATACCTCTAAAATGACACATTAAGCATTAGCCAAATTGTCAAATATTAGAGGCAGAAACTGTGAAAATAGCCAATCTACATGCTCACAACGCCTCGCAACGCGAGGCGTTGTGAGCATGTAGATCTGCTATTTTCACAATAGAACCGTGTTATACGAAATGTAAGTGCTCATCATCGGTGGGGGGTCCCCAGTTAAAATATGATTATTTTGGGGGTCGCGGCCTGAAAAGGTTGAGAACCACTGTACTACACGGCACTTGTAATGCGTTGTTCTGTGCGTGCCGGTGCGTTGGTGCATGTGTGTTTTGCGTGCGTGCAGCCAACCTTCCCCATCCCAGTCTCTACCTACCGCATCATCCAAAACCTTTGCCCACCCCGCCGCCGAAAGCTCCCAAATATCTCCACTCAGCTCTTCAGGATCTGCCGCTATACAGCCAACGCCCCCCACCCTATTCGTAATGAATTAAAACCAGGGCAGGCAATCAATAATGCAGTGCCTACTCAATTATTGACTGCCCTTTACATCAGCAGCCTTCACCGTGCCATTCCCTCTCTGCACTCTGACTCTTCCATTACCTGTCCTGCGTTTCGCTTATTTGCCTTTTCACTTATTCAAGCGTCTTCCGTTCTGTCCTCCCGCTCCCCTGTCCCCTCCGCCTTCATGTTCAAATGCCTTGTTTGTTTGTTGTTTTGTTTGTCTGAGTCCAATGAAAATAACTCCTCGACTTTGTTGTGTTTTTATCCGTGATGTTCTTTCTTTATGAGAAGCAATGTCAATAGGGCAGTCACGATTGTGACATTGTACATGACGATTAATTGTCACTCAAATAATTGCGATTAACGATTTAATTGTGTTTTTGTCGTTGACAATTACATTTTTGTTTGGCTTTTAGGCTTTTAAGTTGCACATGGTAGATATGACACAACCTAAATATACAAAGAAATATAGAACATATTTGACAACTTTATACTTAACTCTTTCTGTGCGAAAACCGAATAATATCGGTTCTTTTTTCCATTCCAATACAAATTTTTTAATCTATTTCGCTTACCCTGAGCTGCTAGTAGCGACGTGGGTGGTCCTGGCTCCTCCACCGCTTCCCAACGAGCCATTCTACTTGTCCCGATGATTTATTCCATTGAGTAGTTCACCCCCAAAATGACTTTTTTTTTGCTATTGATTACTCACACTATGGAGACTTGAGTTCAATTTTAGTTTTTTGTCACTTTCCTAAGACAATATTTTTATTACAATAAATGTACCCCCATTGATTCCGGAAGGGGACCCAAATACATTTGGGTCTCCATCCAGAATCAATGAGGGTACTACTTATTTGTGTCTTAGGAATGCAATAAATACTCCTAGGGATACAGAGGAGAGACAGTAGAAATAACCCCCGAAGAAGAGTAGACGCACAAACGCACACAGAAAAACGTGTGAACACACTGAAACTGTGCAGGCGTGCAAACACTCAGTGCACCCAAACATACATTTTTTGCACTCACACCCAGATACACAGTACAAACAAACCCATGATGCAAGCTTACCACATATACATCAAAAACACACATTATAGGTATCCTTGAAGGGAGAGATCACAGGTGCATCTCTGCGTGGGCACGCCGCCCGACCGTGGGTGTGAACTTAGGTGCGTTTGTTCGCTTGCGCTTTTTTGAGGGTGCATTATGATTAATATGATTTTCTGGGGGCTGACGCGCCGACAGATCAACACATCAACTTTTGAACAGCGTTACTCAACTCGTTTCACACTTCAGGTGAACCTTCCCTCTCAACCCTGCGTACAGATAAAAGGAACGCGGGGTGACCCTAAACTTGGTGATTCAAGACATACGAGAGCGCTTTTTATTTCTTTTTTTTTAAAGCTTTGATGTTATCGAAAGGACCACGGCAGCCTCAAGCTTGATTTGTACTTCCGTCTTGCGATGGTGTCGCACGTCAAAAATAGCAGGTCTACCGGCATCGCGGATGTGACACGCTTGTGTCACATGCAAATTTACTGCGAATGCATTTTTTCCAAAGGTTTCTTTCCCTGTTTTTCCTTTAGATTTTTTCTTTTATGGAGAATGCACGGTATTTTCGCAAAAAAATCGCAAATGTAAAAAAAAAAACACTCTATTCCCATTGAAAAGCAGAATCCACTTTCATTAGATTTATTTTAAAGTAAACATCAAAGTCAGAGAAGGTCATAAAAATAGCAAAAAAAATAGCTGATCTGCAAGCTCAATCAATGTTCTCCCTGAAAATCAACTGTCTTGCAGTTGCCAATGGCAGGACGTGTGAATTAAGTTTTGAAATGGCACATCTGTAAAATAGTTTTGCACTTTACACGTAAAAGACTTGTCCCGTCAACATATCATCTCTGTGGGGTGGAAACCTCATGTCCAAAACAGTTACTTTTCAGGATTCAAATCCAAAAATAGCAAAAGCAGCAGATCTACCAACTGAAAACGTGTCGCTTTGCGCCGGGTTTCGAGCTTGTACATCTGCTACATGTGATGCTTTTGTGTAATGCTCTAGTCCAGTGGTTCTCAAAGTGGATTCCAGGGACTCTGTGGGTTCCTTTAGGGGGGGTCTAAATTGACACATACAAGTCTGTAACTCTGACAGTGCACAAATGGAACCAAATGAACCCGTTAGGGTTCATTTGGTTCCATTTGTGCACTGTCAGAGTTATGGGGAGACCTTGAAATTAATTTGAAAGTTTGAGAAACACTGCACTAGTCTAGTATGATCATGTAGGGCGTTAATTTACGAAAAAAAAATCTGGAGATGTCTGCCCGACAGCAACAATATGCAGTATAGAGAAGGCGATAGTGGGAGAGGGAGAGAGAAAGAGAGGGGGGAGAGAGGGAGAGAGAGAGAGAGAGAGAGAGAGAGAGAGAGAGAGAGAGAGAGAGAGAGAGAGAGTAATCCTCACAGAGAAGCTGAAGAGATGAGAAGGGAGTGGGGGTCTGCCGAGCAGGTCGACAGAGGGAAAGCTGCCCACGCAGACTCCGTGAACCGTCATCGACGGAGACAAGGTGAAGAAAACACAAAGCACTGGGATTCGTAGTCGTTGTTGTTGTTTTTTTGGGGTGGATTTAGCTTTCTTCTCACACACACACACACACGCAGAGACAAACACACGTCATTCCACCTCCGCTGTTTGCCATCTCAGTTCCTGTGTGCACGCGCGCGCGCATGTGTGTGTGCATCTCGCCATCGCAAGGTCCATTTTTTCACATTTAAAAGCCCGAGTTACACTTGGCTGCATGCGGGTGCCGCGCACCGTAAAAGAGACGATCTACAAGCTCACAATGCGTTGCAAATGCGGCGTGACGGGGAGCTTATAGATCGGCTGTTGCCGGGTGCGCGGCACCTGGCAACACAAACCAGGCATCGGAGTTAAATGAACCCTCAGGAATTGAGTGAGTGGGAGGAGAAGACAAATCAAAGCTGATCCTGCGTGCGTGTGCGCCCGCGCGCGCGCGTGTGTGTGTGAGAACCATCAGAGAGGCTCTGTTTACTGTTAGTACCTCTCTTCACTTCACCTTCCCCCTCCTCTCTTCTTGCTCCGTCTCCACCCCTTTGTTCATCATCTACTCCTCAACCTCCTCCTACCCAAATTCCCCCGCTGCCTTCCTTTCCTTCTCTCTAACCCCCCCCCCCTCCCCTTCTCCTTTGCTGAGGCCTGTGTGTGTGTGTACCTGAGGGAAGAGGCCACCTGCGGACCAAGTGGTGAATCAGTCGACAGCTGCGTGCACACTCTCTCTCTACAGCGGCCTTCAATTATTAACTCACTTCTCCCCACCTCTCCGTCTCTCCGCCCCCCCCAGCCCTCTCGCTTTCTCCCCGTCTCTCTTTCTCTCTCTCTCTCTGCCCTTTGCATTTCTCCACTGTGTGTTGCCTCTGCCTCACCATTACACTGTTGTTTTTCCTGCCTTTCCCGTGGAGAGGGTTTTGTTTTGTTACTACCTTTCCTCGCCTCGCCCACCTCCCTCCCTCCCTCCCTCCCTCCTCTGTCTGCCTCAGACCCCTTCTGTCTGATGCCTTTTAACACCACCCCCCTCCATCACTCCTCTCCATCATCACTCTATCATATTCTCCCTCTGCTTCTACCTCTCTCGCCTGCCTCACCGTCTCCTCTGCTGCCTTCTCTTCTCTCCCCCTCCAAACCCTTACATCTCCCAAACAGCTCCTATATCTCCTCTCTGCCTCCTTCCCTTTCTTCCTCCCTCTCCCCTCTCTCTCTCTCTCTCCCCCTCTCTCTCTCTCATGTTACCCACAAAGATTGATGAGTCTCTGTCACTAAGCAGGCGGACCCGTTTAAAGATGTATGAGGTGACAAGGCCAAGATTTCTCCTCCCCTCGCTAGGTACCTCTCCGTCCTCCACACCTCACACACCACAGGTTTTTTAAAGTGAGCACCGTGGCCCTCATGGGAAGAAAGAATATTAATATGTACGTACATATACTGTATATGTCCTTTCAATTAGTACAATTATTGCGCGAGTTTAACCAGTTTTTTTTAAGACTTGTTTTGGGGATTTTATGCCTTTATTGATAGGACAGTAGACTGACAGGAAATGGGGAGAGATGGGGAGTGACGGGAGAGTGTTTTCTGCAGGTCGTTCAGTCCGAGTGTATCAAAGGGTGCGTTCGGAAATGCTCACCGGGTGTGTGCTCAGTGTAGTGAGTGCCTAAACCTAACCCTAATCCTAATCCTAACCTCAGTAAAACTATGCCTAAACCTAACCCTAACCTCAGTAAAACTATGCCTAAACCTAACCCTAACCTCAGTAAAACTATGCCTAAACCTAACCCTAACCCTATAACCACATCCAGTGCGCATTTTCGAACGCACCCTTTGATACACTCGAACTGAACGACCAGCAAAAAATACTCTCCCGGGGAGTGACACGCTGCCAAGGCATCAGAGCCCATGTGGCATGCGCCTGGACCAGTAGGCCAGCGGGCGCCCCCCAGTTTAACCTGTTTTTTTTAAACCATTTAGCAATAGGAGGTCTGTGGGGAGCGGCAGTGGCTCAAGAAATATACTGTCGAGCAGTCACTTGAGAAATCGGAAGGTTCACGAAACTCTCCCCTTCCTCTGAATGGCGCACAGTAAATCATGCGACCATATATTTTTTTAATACACTAAAAGTTCAATTTGGACCAGGGCTCCTCTGTGGCCAAAGAGGCTTGCTGCCCAGGCTCTGTCAGGACAGCTGAGCATGACGTATGAGGGATCAGGCCGCCGGACAGCGTGATAAATGATGCGGACCCCGTAAACAAACACACACATACAGTACAAAACGCAGGCAGGCACTCGTGGTTAGTAGGGCTGTCACGATATGACATTCTACATGACGATTAATTGTCACTCAAATAATTGGCGATTAACGATTTAATTGTGTTTTTGTCGTTGATAATTACATTTCTGTTTGGCTTTTAGGCTTTGAAGTTGCATATGGTAGATATGATACATAACCTAAATATACAAATACATTACTGACATATTTGACAACTTACTACTTAAAAAATAACATTGATAGTGGAAATAGCCGATCTACAAGCTCACAACACGTCGCGATGCGACGCGTTGTGAGCTTGTAGATCTGCTATTTCCACTATTTCTGACATTTTTCAACATTCACGATTATGGCGATTATGACAAAATAATTGCGAGAATGTCAAATAATCACGATTTGATGATTATGTAATAATTGTGACAGCCCTACACACACATACAAAACGCAGGCAGGCACTCGTGGTTAGGCTGTGGTATCGGACAGTGGAGAGACCTCTGTGTGCTGCCGGGGTTTCTCAAAGTGGGTGCTGGGGCACCCTATAGCGCAGTGGTTCTCAACCTTTTCAGGACGCGACCCCCAAAATGATCATATTTTAACTGGGGACCCCCCACACTGACGAGCACTTGGAATTGTAGGAGTTGGCATTACATTTAGTTTGACTCAATCTATCCCATTGTGAAAATAGCCAAACTACATGCTGATCTGTATGTAAATCTGCTATTTTCACAATTTCTGACCCTAATATTTGACAATTAGACCAATGTTTGACCAGAGGTACTAAAAGAAGTCTTTGAAGTCCTTAAAGTCACTTTAAAAATGTGCAGATACCCTATACATGCCGTGACGAAGTCCAGGGGTGCCTGCTGAACACGTTGACAATCTGTCAATAAATTAACCAATATATCACTTTAGTTTAAACACTTAGACCATCCATACTGTACTTACAGTACTAAAGCTGACCTGTGTTGCATTGTCCTTGGTGCGTTCTTTTTCAATTGACACCAAAAATTGCGGATCTACAAGATCACACTTGTAGATCTTCTCTTTTTGCCGAAGGTTCCGCCCAGAATAGGGATGTCGCCGGTAGTTCAAGTAGTTAAATGTCAAGTGCAAAGTTATTTTCAATCTGCTGATTATCAGATATCCTCTCAAGTTTTACTCGTGACATACTGTATCTTATAGGGGAATAGATTTAATATTTATGTTCCGCAATGTGACATGATGTGACATGTCAGATGCTAGAAAGTATCAATGTAATTCACAGGGGGAATTGGATGGAAAAAGTTATTTACAGGGGTGGGGGAAAAAAAGTTTGAGAACTACTGTACTGTAACTTACAAATAAGCAGTTATTCTAATTGTATAGCATCTCCCAGTCTGACTGGAAAGTAAATAAAGAAATAAATGCCATAATCCTTGAAGAGCTACTCAAGAAGACTCAACAGACTTACAAAGGTTTTTTTCTTTTTTTTTGTGAAATTACCCAGCCCAGCACACTGAAAGAGTTTCCAAAATTATCCAGAAAAGTCAAACGGAGCTCAGTGCTGACAGCTGTTGAAAGTTTTCTCTCTCACTCTAGATCTACTGTATTGTTTAGCGTTTGGACTGACTCGGTTATAGCTCAGTTGGATGCTTGACAGCCATTTTAGGTACACTGCATTCCCCAGTGCCATGCGCGGCGGGAGACTGACTGATGAAGCATTCTCCTGATGTCTCATAACAGTAAAGTTGCAGGAAGTTGTAGCGAATAGTCAGATAGCATGGTGAAGCCCTATGCTATATAACCGTGGTGCTCAAAACATTTTCTCGTCAAGGACCGCCAAATCGATACGTTTTAGAACGCCCCATCCATCTGAAAAGGTTTGAGGCCAGGGACCCCCACAAGAGAAGATTTTTGATATTAAACTAATAAATAAAACTAAACTGTTCAAAAGGTTTTTCATATTTTTTGGGGGAAAAACCCAGTCTACTATCGGCTATTTAATTAATAGTCTGCCCGAAGCATAAAACATGGTTAAAGTGGTTAAACTTATTTTGATGCTATATTAACTACCGCTTGGAGGGCCCCCTAGAACAGTAGTCCCCAAATTAATTTAGGGGGTCCCCAGATGATTAACTTAATGTTCAACATTGTTTTCTCACTGAACAGTAAACAAACCAACGTAAAGTTTAGTGTATAGATATAGAGGGTATCTTCACATTTCTAAAGTGACAATCAATTACTTTTAATACCTCTAAAATGTGAATTGTGAAATATTAGAGGCAGATGTGAGCATGTAGATCTGCTATTTTCACAATAAAACCGTGTTATAAAAAATGTAATGCCTCAACTCTTAGTGGTCGTCAGGGTCCCCAGTTAAATTATGATTCTTTTGGGGGTCACGGCCTGAAAAGGTTGAGAACCACTGCCCTAGAACATCCTCAAGGACCCCTGAAGCTCCCCGGACCCCACTTTGAGAACCACTAGCTATATAATGTCATAGCTATTGACTGGCAGCTGGAGGGACCTTTTTCTTTTTTGTAGGTTTCCTCTACAAAACCCAACGCTGACCATCTGACCTTAACAAGAACTAAAAGCTCCCACTCAATACATATGATGGGTAATAGGTCAGCTATTGACAGCTGTGATCACAGCTTGTCAGAAGTCAATGCTGCGATGGCTCGTTTTAAAGGTCTCTCTGATGTGGTAGCCAAAGACAGAGCGATTTCCAACATCACACTCTCAGATAAAGAATAAATACTTTCACACCAAGCGAGTCCAAAAAGGTTAATGTCTCCCATATAACATTTCAGTGGGGCGACTCAAAGCCAAGCTTAAGCCTCTGTCCTGTGAAGTCGCCGGTAGCGGGAACACCCCTCCCTAACCACAAAAGAGGGCACCATTGATGGAATGTCTCATTGATCTAGGCTGCCTAATAAGCAGACATGAGGTCGGGAATAACAAACATGTCACAAGTCAACTCTCTTCCCTTTCAATAAGTAGCAAGACCGAGGGAGAGGATTTTCAAGATCGCCACGCACTATTGAGAGAGACGGAAAGGGACAGAGCGAGAGAGAAATGGACGAGATAAGAGAGAACGAGGGAACAGGGGTGTCGCACCAAATTCTGGGCCCTGCTGGGTACAAGGATTCACTCACATTTTGTGCTTTAACTATTGGAAAAATAGCAGATATACAAGCTCACAGCGCGGCACCGAGTGCCGCGCTGCGAGCTTGTAGATCTGCTATTTTTGAAAATCCTTCTAAGGTTTTTTGAAAAACCTATGTTTCTATGTCAGTGGTGCTCAAACCTTTTCATGTCAAGGACCCCCCAAAATGATACGTATTTGGCCACGGACCCCCCATCTCAAAATATTACGTTCCAGGAAGCAAAATGTTCCAAATACGTTAAAAATGTTCGCTTAAAAAGTACATAATATATTCAAAGATTTGCACACATTTTCATGACTTTTCAAAAATAGCAGATCTACAAGCTCGCAGCACGGCACCACTCGGTGCCGCGCTGTGAGCTTGTATATCTGCTATTTTTCAATATCTTAAGTATAAGATAGTTAAGGCCCCCCTCCACCTTGGGCCGCTAGTAACTCAGTCCCACTTTCCCCCCCCTTGTGATGCCCCTGCGAGGGAAGGAAAGGAAAGAGGAGTGATGGAGACGCAGAATGAGAGAACAAAGTTAAGGACAGATGGGGGGGGGGGGCAGACAGAGAGAGTGAATGGCAGACAGACAGTGTGCCAGGCTGCAGTATGGTGCTCACTGTGCTCCCACACTGCTGTGCCTACGGGGGTCTATTCACCTGCCACCAGCACAGAATGAACCGCTGACAGATGAGTGCACCCAGGAAAGAAAAATATACCGTTAAATGACATAAAATAAAATAAACTGAGGAGAAAAGGTGCGGCGGCGGCGGCGGCCCTGTGTTTCTCCTTTACCTTCCCTCTCCGCGCGGAATATGAAGGTTCGATGGGCGGTGACGACCTCGAACTTGTTGTCCCCGAGTCCCCTCACCTGCCGGATCACGCCGGCCAGGATCGTGCCTTTGGAGTACATCTCCTGAGGAGACAGAGATATATACAGATAAACAGAGAGAAAGAGAGAGAGAGGGGTTAGTTTTAGGGATGGGACGATACGCGATATTATCGTTTATCGTGATAAAAAAAAACACTCGCGATAATCGTATCGTGGAGATTTCATTCGTGATATTGTCCTCCGTCATGCACTGGGATCAATTCACCTTTTATTTGCTGAGCTGCATATCCGGTACCATTTATTTTAAACCCTTTATATTGGTAAAGGTACTTAAAATATACGTACTTGATACAGTCTTTTTTTCACTCTCTATCAAATGTCTTTGCCAAAAAATAGCTGATCTACAAGCTCGCAACGCGCCGCGATGCGACACGTTGCGACACGTTGCGAGCTTGTAGATCTGCTATTTTTTGGCAAATGTTCCACCCCAAGATAATGGATTTTGATTATCGCAATAATATCGTAAATGGCGATTTCTTTCGTCACAATAATCGTGATATGACATTTTCATATCGTCCCATCCCTAGTTAGTTTCTCTATTCACACCCATGCCGATCATTGTTCAGAGCACACAGCAGCGCACAATAAAAGATACATAATTCAAAGTCACATTAGCTCCAGCTGCTCGGCGAATCTCATTTGGTTCAAAAGCCAATCAAACATCCCAGATACATAGAGATAGAAAAAAAAAAGAAAAAGAAAAGAAACTACAACCCATCAGTGCGGCTCGGATTCATTTACAGGGATGGCTTCCTTGCTCCATTCAGGCAGTACGTTTGATAAGTGCTGCTGTGTTTAGCATTCATTGGCAACGGGAGCAATACCGTTTGAATACGAGCTGGTAACGATGAATGATGAACGGCTTTAATCTTGGTATGACCCCCCCCCCACACACACACACACACACACACACACACACACACACACACACGCACACACACACACACCAGATTGCACAGCAGGACATGGTCGTTTTAATATGTTTATGGTATACTTAGTCAGGAAATGGTCGAAAAAAACGAATATTAAACCGGGGAGCTATTCCGCCAAACGAACCAGCGAGACTTACAAAAGATGCAAAACACAGATCGGCACTGGAAGACTACTGGTAACACCGTTGTCTCCCTTATTTAAAAAAAGGCACGTGCCCGCATTCGCCTCGCGCGCGCGCACGCGAGAGCACACGCGCGGGGATTTCGAGCGGGAGTGCAGGAAGCTTGTAAAGTGGGATTTGGCCGTGCGTGGCGTTTCATTACCCCACATTCCCCCAACAGCTCCAGTAAGGCATCCAAATAATGAGCATGGCGCACAGGAGACTTTGGTGACCCTCTTTTCATGCTGTCCCCCGACGTCGGCAATGAAAGTACTGGGTCAATACCACAATGAAAGACAGAGAGAGAGAGAGAGAGAGAGAGAGAGAGGCAAGTAACCAAACTCCAATATTTTCATTTGCAATGCAGCAACTACAGAGCCGAGAGAAAGAGGAGGGGGGGAAAAAATCCCAGCACCAAATCAGTATTCAAACCCCCGCGCGGCAAGTTTTACAGAGAAATGCCCTCAAAGCGGTTGAAAAGCTAAGAACATCTCATATTGTAATGTTCTCACAGCAGAGTGAACTAGGGGACAGTACATTACGCTTCTGTAGCAGCGTGAAAAATCACTGGGTTAGAGAGACAGAGAGGGAAAAAAAAGCAGGTCGTTGTAGGCACTGCATTATTCATGTCGATAATGTCATTATCATTGCAAAGTACGCAGATACGAAAAAACAGACATCTCTCTTTTTTTCGCCCTCAATGTCTCGCTCTCTCTCGCTCTCTCTCTCTCGCTCACATTGTCGTTCTTCATCAGGCTTGACCTGAATTTTGATTCTCCACAGGCCTAAGCGTGAGATAATGGCTGGTGGTGGCTGCGATACTGTAAGGCTGAGCCACGTGGACAAAATCAAATATCACAATAATGTTGTCCAAATACCTTGATAATAGACAACAATATGGTATTGTGGCGATTCTACAAAATTGCTTACAACGTGGTCCATCATGATATTGTGAGATTTTTTTTTTATTTAAAGTATAATATAGGGCTTAAGTGATTAAAACCAGGAAAAAAGAATATGTATGCCATGTCACAATATTAACCCATCAACCAGGAAAGCACCTGTGTCCTTTAGATCAAGGGTCTTCAACACAGGGGGTCGGGGACCCCTAGGGGGTCCTCAGAGTTACTACAGGGGGTCCACCAAATCTTTGAGTGATAGAAACTTTTTTCGCCTTTTTTATGTTAAACACTCACGACTCGCAGCACGAGGCGTTCTGAGCTTGTAGATCGGCTATTTATGGCAAAGAGGTTTGGTGTAGAGGGGGAAATTAGCACACTAAGTTAAGTACAGAGTGAAAGGTCAAGTTCATTATGTTTTGACGGTTCAAGTGGTTAAATATCTGAAAACACAAATTGACATGAATCTAAAATACACTGATGATTGTGCTGTCAAACAATTAAACTATATGGAATCTATGAAAAGGTTGTGGGGGTCCCTGCTTCATCTCTCTCTCAGCTAAGGGGTCCTTGGCCTGAAAACGTTGAAGACCCCTGCTTTAGATGTTTAGCGTTGGTTATTCAAAAATAGCAGACATAAAATGCTAAATGGTAAATGGTGCATTTATATAGCCTTTATCCAATGATTGTGCATTGCATTCACCCAGTCACAAACACATGCATACACCGATGGCGGAGGAAACCGTGCAAGGCACCGACCTGCTCATGGAGAGCGATTAGGGGGTTCAGCGTCTTGCTCAAGGATACTTAGACACTAACTCTGCGGTCGCCATACCTCCTGAGCCATAGCCGCTCCATGCAAGTTCGCAGCACTGCTTGTACATCTGCTATATCTGAACATTTTAGAACAATCTTAAAAGTGTGACAACTAATGAATTAGAAGGCATTTGCAGAATCGTCTTCAGGTCTTAATGGGTTAAAGCTATACTGTGTAAGTTGCTAAACTAGTGGTCAGTAGCGGTATTGCTTTTTTTGACCGTTTTTCGACCGGAGTCGTTGCGGACCACCGCCGCGGACCACCGGAGCGGCGCCGCAAACCACCGCGACCGATACAAATCCGTGGAGGGGTAGAACGCATGGTAGAACGTAATTTTCTGGCCAGGATTTGGGGATTAAGAGGTTAAGAATCCTTCACCATGGTAAACCGTGGTAAACACTGTAGCTGAGCGAGGCTACTTCCTGAAGACACAGCAGATAAGCTGTGATTGGCCGGTAGTGATCATGTGTGTATGATCCGCGATGTGATTGGCCAACGTATACACAACGTATACAGATGATGCAGATGACGTTATTTTTCCGCAAAAACCGGACCCCAGCCAGGATCATAGAAAACATAGAAAGAGAAGGCTTTAGAAGCTGAAAATAACGGAGTGGGTGTTCTAAAACTTTAGCGATTTAACAGTTAGGACAATTTTAAGATTTGTTTTATAAAAAAAGTGGTATAACTTTACTTAAAGTTATAATGGTATAACTTTAAGTACAGTACAGTACTAGCCTTGGGTACCAACGGTGTTCTGTAGCATAAGTCGGCTTAATGCACAATACAGTACAATCCTCCAACCAAGATGTACAAATACACCCCCTGGATATGACGCTATTATGACGCAGGGACTTACCCCCAATCGAACCTTTTGTATTGAGTGCCAAGCAGGGAGCCAAGCATTTTTTATAGTCTTTGATATGTCTTTGAAAATCCCCACAAAATTCAACAAGTTTCATGAAAAACAAAATATATATCCAAAACTTGCCAACATCCCATCGTGCATTGCGCAGAAGGTATGCAGCAGCTTCCGGCACCGCAGCCAAGTGTGATCTACAAGCTCACAACGGTTGCATCTGCGACGCGACGTGAGCTTGTATGTCTGCTGTTAACCGGAAGTGTTCAGCAGATAATGCTACAGTAAATTCTCGCGGAAACAGGTGGATATATATCTTAAAATTTTTAAAATTATCATTTATTCGTACTTGTTAGTAGTATTAATTCTATTATTATTTCTCTTACTATTACTTTGTAACATATCTCTGTTTCTTGAATTATTATTATTATGGAATGTATCAAGTCTATTTCCTTATACATTTTGTTTTTAGTTTTTCTTTTTTTTTTCTTTTTTTTCTCTTTTTTCTTCTTTCTTTTCTTTTCCTTTTTTCTTTTCTTTCTCTTTTTTTTGGAAAAAAAAATAATAATAATCTGAACACTCTTATAACTAATCAATGTCTTAATTCATGAACATGTAGGATAGGCATTCACAAGCTTTCAGCTTCAGCCTATTCCTTTTGATCACCTGTAACAATGATTATATGAATGTATGACCTGTATGAAAATATGATGATCAAATAAACTAAACTAAACTAAACTAAAATAATTTCAATAATAAATGTAAAAGAGATACAAAGAAATCTAAGAAATTCCATAAATTAGAAAACAAATGTTTAAGAAGTAGTGAAATCTACAAGCTCACAACGTGCCATTGTCATTAGTTTGGGTCCCAGGCAAACGTCTAATCTCTATTTTGGGTCTCGACTAGGG
>NC_137821.1:31933143-32110932 GCF_963921795.1 Nannobrachium achirus | reverse complement strand
AATAGCAGATCTACAAGCTCACAACTCGTCACAAAGCTTGTAGATCAGCTATTTTTTGGCAAAGACATTTGATAGAGAGTGAAAAAAAGACTGTATCAAGTACGTATATTATAAGTACCTTTTACCAATAATAGAGGGTTTAAGTGCTACCGGATATGCAGCTCGGCAAATAAAAGGTGAATTGATCCCAGTGCATGACGGAGGAGGACGATATCACGATAATTAAATCTCCACGATACGATTATCGTGAGTGTTTTTTATCACGATAAATGATAATATCGCGTATCGTCCCATCCCTACATATGATACAATAGTATTGTATCATTGTTGCTACAGGTTCTGTTCGTTCTCTGGACCCCTGGGGGAGATTTATTACAACACCTTGCTTTTTCCCTGCATGCAGTAGGATGAGCAGTGGACTTCTGAACAGGAAGATAGTGCCACACAAAAACAAAATTGTGTGGCGGTATTTCTATTGCATTGTTTAAAGGAAAATTCCAGAATAAAACATATTAATCCTTAATCAGCCTTTTATCACGTCTGTACATACCTGGTATGATGGATTTTTTATCATAGTCCTTCCAGTTTTTACTTCTCCTGGACTCCTCAGATCTCTCTCCCACAGCCAAAACGGCGGTCAATTGAGGTCCTCCAAAAGCGCTAATTTTCACCGCTGCAAAGTTACTTTTTTCTTCATAAATCTGCTATTTATAGTTCCAAGAGAGCCAGTAATCCACTGTTTTATCGCGGGTTGAGGGAAATGGCCGTTGTTGACATGATCCCAATAGTACTCACAGAAGAAGAATGAAGTCTCGCGTCTCGCGTGATTACCGCGTTTCCTTTAGCTTTTTCTTTAGCGCAAAAGAAAGCTTTCTCCTGGAGTTATTACAGCCAGTATGTACACAACAAGGCAAAGTGGTATATATATAAAAAATAAGAAAGCAGAAGAATATAATCTAGTTAGTCTATTGATCGCTAGAATCTAGTAATATGACTGAGAAGGATTCATAACAAAGCATTTTAACGGACTTCCTGTAGTCATAAGGTAATTCTATTACCTTTATTTATTTTATTTTTTCCTCAATACATTTCTTCGATTTTATTTATTATTTATTTATGGAATTACTTATAAAATAACTTTGACGTGTATTATTATTTGTAAACAATGTAGGCTACAATATAATCACAAAATAATCGTATTTTCCTCAAGACATTCTGCAATGCCTCACCAAATAAACTTTAGGTAAAAATTACCATGACCACAGAAACGTGTCTTTCATGAGGTACTTTTTACCTAACGTTTATTTGGTGAGGCATTGCAGAATGTCTTGAGGAAAATACGATTATTTTGTGATTATATTGTAGCCTACATTGTTTACAAATAATAATACACGTCAAAGTTATTTTATAAGTAATTCCATAAATAAATAATAAATAAAATCGAAGAAATGTATTGAGGAAAAAATAAAATAAATAAAGGTAATAGAATTACCTTATGACTACAGGAAGTCCGTTAAAATGCTTTGTTATGAATCCTTCTCAGTCATATTACTAGATTCTAGCGATCAATAGACTAACTAGATTATATTCTTCTGCTTTCTTATTTTTATATATATACCACGATGCCTTGTTGTGTACATACTGGCTGTAATAACTCCAGGAGAAAGCTTTCTTTGCGCTAAAGAAAAAGCTAAAGGAAACGCGGGTAATCACGCGAGACGCGAGACTTCATTCTTCTTCTGTGAGTACTATTGGGATCATGTCAACAACGGCCATTTCCCTCAAGCTGCGATAAAACAATGGATTACTGGCTGTCTTGGAACTATAAATAGAAGATTTATGAAGAAAAAAGTAACTTTGCAGCGGTGAAAATTAGCGCTTTGGGAGAACCTCAATTGACCGCCGTTTTGGCTGTGGGAGAGAGATCTGAGGAGTCCAGGAGAAGTAAAAACTGGAAGGACTATGATAAAAATCCATCATACCAGGTATGTACAGACGTGATAAAAGGCTGATTAAGGATTAATATGTTTTATTCTGGAATTTTCCTTTAAGCTGTAATGACGTATATTTTATGAGAGTGGTCCTGGCTGAACTTGATGCTTAAAGTTCTCTACTTTCTCTACTCTCTGCGGCTGATAATGCGGCCTTTTGAATTTTGCTACTATTTAGGAGTATTTTCGTCTAGGCTTTTCTTTTCAAGCCACGCTTTCAGCGGCATTAGATCACTATACGTTCACTAGCTGTTTTGGATAAGCCATCACAAGCAAGTTTCAAGTCTCTGCAAGTTGATTGCTGAAATAAACGGAAGCCAATATCTTCCTGGAAGGTAGGAAAAATGCATTTAAAATGAAAAACACTGTGGTGTGTTTTGGAAATTGATTGGCTAGTGTAAACAAAGTAGTCAATGGGCTGCTAGGCATGCAATGACTTTGGTATGATGGTTTAAAAACAATGATGAAACCCTATATACTTTGTTGATCGGGGGTACCCCAGGGGTCTATACTTGGTCCCCTCCTTTTTCCCCCATCCACACCAAATGAAAGTACTGTGGCTGATTTACAAGCTTTTTACAACACAACTTTGTGAGCTTGTAGATCTGCTATTTTTTGCGGAATGTTCGTCTCAGAATAGGGGTACTAGGCTTCATGTGCATCAGAAGATGGCTATAATGTCCAAAGACTGAATGAGTTCATTTTTATTGGCACCAAACCGGTCACCAACCCTGATATATTTATCTAATCTTATCCTTGAAACCCATCACATCAGGTGCACAAGCATAAGCTCACAGACGCTGTTTTTTCCCCCCCTGCTCCATGTTAATGAATGCAGTCACTCTCACTGGCCACGCATGCAGACACTCCACTCACGTATACGTTAACTTTTTTTTCCCGCCCCAAAGCGAGAAAAAAAGGTTTTTCTTCCTCATTCAAACACATTGAGCAGACGTCCTGCTGTGGCCAGGCTTGGCGAGAACAGTGGCGCACAAACCTCCACGCACAATAAAGCGTGTGAGCGACACTTTCCCTGTTCCCAGCGTTGGGATGGACCTTTTCATAATGTGATTCGGGGCCATGCGCTCCGTGGTATAACCTCTGTAGTAATCCTCATTGTGACGGGAGATCAACTGTAACTTTTTAGGCAAGCTCCCCCTCTCCTGCTCTGGGACTGTCTGGGATCCCTCTCTCCCCCCGGCTCCGCTTGTTTTGCATCCATTTCCACTTGGGATGGGACGATACACGATATTATCGTTTATGGTGATAAAAAACACTCACGATAACCGTATCGTGGAGATTTAATTTATCGTGATATCGTCCTCCGTCATGCACTGGGATCAATTCACCCTTTATTTGCCGAGCTGCATGTCCGGTACCACTTAAACCCTCTATAATTGGTAAAATGTACTTATAATATACGTACTTGATACAGTCTTTTTTTCACTCTCTATCAAATGTCTTTGCCGAAAAATAGCCGATCTACCAGCTCGCGACGCGTTGCGAGCTGGTAGATCAGCTATTTTTTGGGCAAATGTTCCGCCCCAGGATAATGGATTTTGATTATCGCGATAATACAGTAAATCGCGATTTCTTTTGTCACAATAATCGTGATATGACATTTTCATATCGTCCCATCGCTACTTCCTTCATCCCTGCCTCCTTCGCAGCCTCGCGGCGTCTCCCGTCACTCTATAGTCCCACTCTTGTTCTTCTGCACGGAGCAAAAGTTTCAAACAAGGTCTACCAAGAGACAGTCACAAAAGTAAAGGTACACTGAACAAAGAGACAGAGAGAAAGAGAAAGAGAGAGAGAGAACCAGGAAAGAAAAGTAAACTGTGCCGAATGTAGAAGTGAATTTAACTCTCAAATACCTGGAACGCGCCCGAGTCGCGTTAGATTTTAACCACTTTAACCACTATTGTATGCTTTAACCTTAGAAAAATAGCAGATATACAAGCTCACAGCGCGGCACCGAGTGCCGCGCTGCGAGCTTGTAGATCTGCTATTTTTGAAAAATCGTGAAAATGTGTGCAAGTCTATGAATATCTTTGACCCGATCTTTGACCCGACTTCTAAATCCTACTTCTAAATCAGTGATTCTCAAACTTTTTCATGTCAAGGAGCCCCAAAATTACAGGTATTTAGCCACGGACCCCATCTCAAATATGTTGTTCCAGGGACCCCCCAGAAGCAAATATTTGATTTACAAATGTTCACTTTTAAATAGATATATTCAAAGACTTGCAAAAAAAAAATCATGATTTTTCAAAAATAGCAGATCTACAAGCTCGCAGCGCGGCACTCGGTGCCGCGCTGTGAGCTTGTATATCTGCTATTTTTCAATGGTTAAAGTAGTCAATACTCCTAGGCCTAAATGGGTTAATGTGGAAAGGTGGCAGCCAGTTTCACTCTGACTCTTTGTTAGTACAGCACTACCTGCATGTATGATCTGCCTTAGCATGCAAGCTAAGGTTTGATGGAATGCATTTTTTAAACATGAGTTTTGTGACCACTTTTCCATCAAGAGAAATACTTTAACTCAGTCGGTGCCATATTTAAAGTGGGATGACCTCTTATATTGCCGGTTCGCCAACAAAGGGTTAAAAAAAATAGTGTGCACACTGGTGCACACATTCGTGCACAGATCATGCACTATGCATGTGCATGCTTTTCACAGCTTTCAAACAAAAAAATCCGCTTGGAAATCCGTTCAGGCATTCAGGAGAAAGGAGCCCTTATGTTTTCTTCAAATGTAAACAAACATGGCTGCCATGTTTGAAAGATGGGGTTGGTATGGGGGGTTAAACATGCAATTTCGCGATCGCGATCATGCCTAGTACACTGTTGGAGGTCCAAAAATTAAAAAAAAAAACATTTTTTTTTTTTTATTTTTTTTTTATTATTATTTTTTTTTAAAAGACGTTCAGAAGACGTCTGGCAGGGAGGTCCATAGTGAAAAAGATGTTTTAAAGACGTTTTTATCATAGAAACTTCTTTTTTGGCAGGGTATGAGTTAAAGTATATATTTTGTCTGAAAAAATGTTTAAAAAAACTTGTATCGTGAACATAATCGCGTTTTGAATCGTATCATGAGTTGAGTGAATCGTTACACGCCTATTATATTATCATTAAAATCTTTGTATTTTTGCCAATTATTTGGGGACCCTCTTGCCCACCAGTGGGCCCTTAGCCCACCGGTTGGAAATCACTGATATAGACAAACCTTGCTGTGATTGGCCTAGTTTTGTGGGGACATGCAGGCAGAGACATGAAACCCTGTTCTAGCTGTAACAAAAACTAAACTTGCATCATCTTAGCCAACTGCCTGCAGAGAGACAGTGACACATACCCCTATATACAGCTCAATAACACATAAGGGTTAAAAGTCCAAACAAAAAAAGATCCCAAATCATATTTGCACTATGTGTACTACAAGATTGTGGATTGTGAGAAGAGCAAAAACATTTCTAAAAACTTTTGGTGTGCCGGGGCAGCAGGAATAAACACCGGGGTCTCACCACAGGACGAGAAGTGAAAGAAAGCCCAAATTCCCAACTGCGACACTCGCACGCACGCACGCACTCAAAGCAGCGTGCCGCTTTCTCCGCAGCGCAGAGCTGCCAAACACCACCAACACCCTCATACCACCCCTCGCCTCCACCTACCCACACACCCACTACCCTCCATTCTTTCATCCGGGCAAACAACAGCACTGCTGACTCCGCTGCCAAATGAAATATTCATGGCAGAGATGAAGCGAGAAAAAAAGTTAAAAAACTTGTGTTTCTGTACCTTTTTGTATGGCGTCGTTGGCCCCAGGGGGACCCTGGGAGCTGGGTTGGCGTTCGGGGCTGGTTGTTAGCGCTACCGGTGGTGCACTCCTGAGGATGAAGAGAAATCAGCTAATTATTGAAGTAATTATTGTAGTCGCACAGGTAATACCACGGGAAGGCATTACGTTTCATGATTAAACTATGCAAGTCTGTGTGTGTGTGTGGGGGGGGGGGGGGAGGAGGGTATAATCCGTAAGACTAAATTAAATGAGACGAGATGGAGGCCTCCTGCGATTTGCCCTTTGATTCGCATGCTGACAATGTGATGTTCACACTCTTGGAAAACCAATAAGTCAGGGTTAAACCTCAAAGCATAAGCCAGGCCAACAAAAGGCAGCGTGTCTGTCTTTTGTGTGTGTATTTGACTTTTTAATGACCTTAGTTTGTCTGTAATTATGCAGCCGTTTAGCATCGATTTTTAACCACTTTCACGTGGTGTCCTTGTTTTGGGCATGTCAGGCCTCTGAGATTTCTCAAAGGACCTGAGAATTAAAACCCAATCCAAATGAGTGCATCGAAGCCCGAACTGAAGGGCTTTTAAGCCGTGACATCATTTTGTAGGCAGAGGAGAACTCTGCCCCCAGAGAATTTTCTGTCCCTCGCTATTTCAACAGATCCGAGACAAAAATAACGACTAAAGTATAATTCTAACACTTTCCTTTCAACAACAAAGAGAAGAAAAATGTGTAAATAGTAAAAATAGTAAAAAGATTCATGGAAACTGGGGGCAGAAATTCTCCTCTGCCTACAAAATGATGTCATACTTAACTCATACAGTGCCATCCGGCCACAAGGGGTGCTAGAGTGCCAGAAATTTCTCCATAGACCTTCTTTATAGCTTTCGTCGACCCTCTCCCAACTGGCTTGTGTTTTCACTCCAGTCAATGCTATGGGTGTCGAGAGGAGGAAGCTAGCTGACACGTAGCCAAAATGCTAACCCATTTAGAAGCCCGATCTAAAGCTATTTCAGCCGCAAAAAACTTTCTCTTTGGGTCTGGGGACACAATCCGGAGAAAATCCTGTCTAAAGATGTGATTTATTATTGGAGAGGGCGGCGCGATGCGGCCGTTAGCGCGAATACGGCCCGTGGATGGCCGAGTCTAAGTCCCGGCCAAGGATGGACGTCTAGACCGGGGCTTCGTTGAGGCCTCCGATAAAATAAGTAATTTTATTATATATCCCGGACATGTTCGGGATAGGCACCCTGGAATACGTCGCGCCGCCTACAATGAACATTCGGTGAACATTGGGGGGGTCTAAACTTTATTTTAAACCATTTTCAATGGAATAAATCGTCGGAGCATCTAGCGTCTCTCGTTGGTGAGCGCTGGGCGAGCCGGGACCACCGACGTTGCTCCAAGCAGCTCGGGGTAAGTAAAATAGCAAATAAAAAATTGTTTTTGATCCAGAATATCCCGAACATGTTCGGGATAGGCACTTAAAGGGTTAACAGCCCCACTGACCTGAACCCTGACAAATATAAATAAATAAACTAGTCGGTTATTGCTGTGTAACTTCCATAGGTGTAAATCACAAGCCAGACAGTTCCTCTAGCAGGTGAGTTTATTTTATTACAGTGCGGCTCCATCACTTACTGCTGGCAACACACACGTGCACATGCACAAACGCACACTCTTCCCCTCTCTGCTCCATTCTCACAAAGCACAAATAAACCTTGCTGTTGTCCCCCTTTCCTTCTCCATTCCATTAGCTCAAGCCGCAAGGTGCTTTTACTTGGTTATTTCCATTTATGCGTACACTACCAGGCAAAAGTTTGGACACAGTTCTCATTCAATGTGTGTGAGAAGCTGTGTCCAAACGTTTGACAGGTAGTGTACATTCAAACAGGAGTAGGGATGGGACGATGCGCGATATTATCGTTTATCGTGATAAAAAAACACTCACGATAATCGTATCGTATCGTGGAGATTTAATTTATCGTGATATCGTTCTCCGTCATGCACTGGGATCAATTCACATTTATTTGCCAAGCTGCATATCCGGTACCACTTAAACCCTCTATAATTGGTAAAAGGTACTTATAATATACGTACTTGATACAGTCTTTTTTTCACTCTTTATCAAATGTCTTTGCCAAAAAATAGCCGATCTACAAGCTCACAACGCGTCACAACGTGACGCGTTGTGAGCTTGTAGATCTGCTATTTTTTGTCAAATGTTCTGCCCCAGGATAATGGATTTTGATTATGACGTTGATATTGTAAATCGCGATTTCTTTTGTCACAATAATTGTGATATGAAATTTTCATATCGTCCCATCCCTACACATGAGTTAGAAATAGAACCTTGCAACATTATAACAAAGGAAATGTTACTACTGTACGTGGCTGTATATTTTTGGGTTGTTGTGAGCTGCCTCTCATGCTGATAAGCCCGTTGATTTAGAGTGTTAGAACTCATTTGTCTGTCTACTCGAAACATTCATTTCCGAAAATATGTATTTTGGTATTATTTTAGACCCAAGTCCTACCCGAAACATTAGCATAAAATGTCGCTGATTGTCTGAAACTGAGGACTGTTACTTACAGCTTCACCACTTTTTACCTATCTTCATATAATTGGTCCTCACAAACATTCATGATAAAATGGCACAATTCTTTTCTACTCTGTCTGTGTCTCGTAGGAGGGATGTGGGCAGTTAAGAAATCCGTCGATGGGGAATCTAAGCTAATAGAAACTGCAGGCTTTCTATTCCTGAAAAGTTACAATGTTATAATGGAAGCCATTGTTCTTGTGATAATAAAAATCTCAATATAAAATAAAATAAATCGTGTTTAAAAAATAAAATCTTCCAATCGATGATGTCACTGGCAGACGGTTTGCTGAACTCCCCAGAGCCAAAGACAAGTGACAATTCAAGGACTTTTTGACCTCTAAAATGACCAATTAAACATTGGCCAAAATGTCAAATACAGTATTAGAGGAAGAAATTGTGAAAATAGCCGATCTACATACTCAGTCACAACGCCTCAGTCACAACGCCTCACAAACGCCTCGCAATGCTATTTTCACAATAGAAGCGTGTTATACAAAATGTAGCCTCGGAAACCCAGACTTCTTTTGGCGATCGGAAGAAAAAGAAGCCTGGGCGATCGCGTTATGATCACTGTTGGAGGAAGTGTAGAATTTCCCTAACCAATTAGAGTGCAGAGAGCGTTGCACCGAATGTGTTGACGTCATGACGCAGCAGCGTTCTCTGCGCTGAGCAGAGGAGCAGAGGGGGGTGGGGGGAGGAGAACACATCCTATTGGCCAGAGACTCGCGGAGAGATTCGCCGCGCCCGCCCATCTGCCCCAGTTAAAATAAGATTATTTTGAACCACTAACTTAACGTACCAGTCCTGAGGTGGCAGTGTGACCTGCTTGGGGATTTCAGGGACAGGCCGATGCCGGAGCCTGTAGGAGCGAGTGGGCCGCGGTTGACCCTTGGGAGCCTTGAAGCTGGTGCCCCCCTCGTAGATGCTGTTCTCCACCATTTCCCCCTGGAAGACCCCGGGGTCGGCAGAGGACGAGGGCGCGAGCGAGACGCCGGCGGCCGGACACGGGGCGGAGTCGGTGCTAGAGAACGAGGGGTCTTCGGAGGACATGTCCCAGTCGGAGGGCACTTCGGAATGAGGGGAGACGGACAGCGAATCGCTGCTGCTGCTGGCGGTCGATAAGGAGGCCGAGGAACGGCTGCAGATGTTGCGGGGGTCCCGCGGTGCCGGCTGGGGCGGGTCGGAGGAGATGGCGTCGGTCAACGCCGCCGCCAGTCCCGCTCCCGGAGGCAACGACTGAGTCCCGTCCACACCAGACTCCCTCGTCTCTCTTGGCTGGGGTTGTGGGCACGAAGTCCCCCTATTCCTATCCTTCAGGAAGACATGTCTCGGATATGTCACGGGTTTACGTGTACCCCTCTGCTCCCCTTTCCCCACCTCCTCCTCCTCCTCCTCCTCCTCACCATCCTCCCCGACCAACCCGAGGGCTTCCAAGCCGCGGAGTATACGCCTACGGTGGCCCGTGGGGAAGACCCGGAGTCCGAGGAGGCGTTCATCTGTGAGATCCTTGCAGTCTTCCAGAGCCCGGTAGCCCCCGAGCTGGAAGCAGAGGGCATACTGGGGCAGGTGCAGGGTAGTCAACCATTCCACTATCTCCTCACTGGGCTCCAGAGGCTCCGACATAGCGCTCTAAACCCAAGGCTGCCACATCAGGGAGGGGCTGCTAAATACCAGGAGAGGTGACATCACTCGAAATGAAGGAGTAGAGTTGTATTCTGTAGATACAAATAGAGAGAGAAAAGCAAAGTGTATGATGTATATTTAAAAAAAAAAGCAAATACATTTTATTTCAGAAAATAAAGTGATGTTGAACTTTAGTAGGACCTTGGGTTGAGCTCAGTGATCGAGGAAGTGGATGTATAGTTCATACCATCAATGTACGGTGAAACATCAATCAAAACCACACTTTTAGCACAAACACGAACAAAGCAGAGACAATATAAAAGATTTGTAATATTGTAAAAGTGAAATTGCGGTATTCATATTAAGGGTGTGAATGTCAGCCCCTGTGGGGGGTATTTATATGCAAATATTGTGGCCAATGGCATTGTAATACTAAACAATAGAATCCAATGGTGGTGTTTAGGTGGTAGGGGGAGCTAAAATAAAATGATTTAAACCTTTTTTTGGATAAAATACAAATGTTGTAATATTACAACCGTGGGCCTTAGAGGGTTAACCCATTTAGTGCTCCAGACATGAACGGGTTAAATGTGCAGCGTGCCGCTCGCAGGGCTCCATTACGCTCCATTGTCTTATTTTGAAGGCCAGAAGTCCATTGCGTAAATACTTCCGGGTTGACGTCATGACGTCATACAACGGGAGCGGTCGTCACACCATGTGGTTTCTAAAATGGCCGATCGATGCCTTTGTTGTTATGTTTTTGTAGCGAGAATCTAATGCCATCCTTGGCTTTAAAAGTGTTGTTTGGGGGCGCCCGCTGGCCTGGTGGTCAAGGCGCGTACCATATACTAGGCTATGATGCCTGCTGGCGTCGCCAGTTAGATTCCCGATCCGGACGACCTTTGCCACATGTCATTCCCCATCTCTCTCCCCATTTCCTGTCAGTCTACTGTCCTATCGAATAAAGGCATAAAAAGCCCAAAAAACAAATCTTTTAAAAAAAAGTGTTGTTTGGAGAAAATGGACATTAAAGATGAGATTCCCCGTCGGCCTCCATGTTATGGGATTACTATTTTGTGCACATGGATCCGTGATGATGATGAATCGGCGAGGCCGATCGTGCCAGGACCTTCCGCCAGGCTATTGGGTAGGAGAACCGGCGTTACTCTATATACAGTATTTTTTCGCGAGTATACTTGGGATCGGCACTCTAAATACTTGAGTATTTTTCACGAGTATATTCGGGATCGGCTAGAAATTAGTTAAAGTATATTACAGTATACACTACCACTGAAGTTATCTAATATCTAAAAAAAAACGAATACAGTAGGTCACCAATATTGGTATAAAACGCAAGTGCCACTGGTATTGGGCAGACTACTGTATAGTTCATAATTTGTGAAAATAATCTAAAAAGAAAAAACTAAAGTGAAATTCAACAACAGTTACACTGTTTCTAGGCCAATTAGATCAGGAACATAATATATTATATTAGTCTTGCCTCCTTAAATTGTCTGCATAAGAAGCGCTCTTTGTCCTGGGCTGGCTTTCATAGGCAAAAGTGCACATGTAGCCCAAGCTGCCCAACTCCACTGAACACCCTCAGTGAATTACTGTAACACTAATAGTTCTTAATGTAGTACTCAAGGCTTCCCTAATATGGAGTGATGCTGATGCATGCAGTGACTGGACTGTATTTCAAACTAACTTCTTTATATTGACTGGTGCTATTTTTAACCTTGCAGCTGCTAATGTCTTCCTGTCTGTTTCAAATGACACAGAAAATCACTTTTCCAGAAAGGAAAACGTAACTATTGTGCAAGCACATCTTCATTAAAAAAACAAAAACTATCTCTTAACAACAGACTCAAGAACAGGAACCAGTGTTTAAATTAATGCCTAAATGAAGGATCAGATCTCAGTAGCTAAAAATAGATATAATCAACCTGACGAAACCAACAGTTACTCTGTAGCGAGTACATGTGTGGTTGTTCAATTTCCTTATTTCCATCTAGCTTTCAGCCACTAAGAAGTGCTACTTCAGTATGTAGTCGTGTGTGTGTGCGTGCGTGCGTGCGTGCATGCGTGCGTGTGCGTGTAGTAGATCTCATATCTCCGTCTCTGAAACCACATAAGCACACACCCATAACCTCTAATCTACTACTCACCCATTATTTGCATTTTTTCTAGTTTTTCTGTGTTTTGTTCATTTGTATTTCTTAAATGCTGCCATTGTTGCCAGCTCTTGCTCAGGGAATGATCTTTGACCTCAAATGACTACCTGGTAAAAAATAAATAGGTGTTCATTTTACTCTGAGTGTACGGATGGAACCACAAAAAATGATTCCATTAGTACGCTCTCCGAGTTACAGACCCATAAGGGTCCATAACTACTGGATTCAATCATTCTTCTGGGGACCCCCTAGAACCCCCCCCCCCCCCCCCCCCCCCCCCACCCCACCCCAGAGAACCACTGCTCTAAACATCCCTTCAGTTTCAAATGTGACATTTACCTTGAGTTACCTTTTGTACTTTACTGCTGAAATTGTTTGTGAACCCTTACTGGAAATTACACATGCGTGTGTGTGTGTGTGTGTGTGTGTGTGTGTGTGTGTGTGTGTGTGTGTGTGTGTGCGTGTGCGTGTGCGTGTGTGTGTGTGTGTGTTAGTGCGTGCGTGAGTGCGTGCGTGCGTGGTTTCCCTTCACAACTTCTGAGCTGACAAACCTGACCTTTTAGTTCTGTTTCATACTGTATTTACTTTCCCTTTCTTTCCCCTGCAGGAATGCATTGAACTGCAACACTGTGTACTAAGTAACTCAAATCTTAGACACATGAAGCAAACACTGACACCTTCGGAGGTTTACCATCAACTGTCTATGATCAGGGGCCTGGCAGAGCTGTGTGGTTTAAGTGAAGCCATTGCACTGCTTTCTAGGTTTTTCATCCTTCTAGTGCTTCCTGGGAAAATGGATCCCCCTGGTGCTCTACAATGCCAATGCTAGTGTGATCTTACTGTATACAGACCGCTGTGTTTCTCAAAGTGGGGACCAGGGACCCCCAGGGTCCAGGAGGGGGTTCCAGGAGGTCCCCATCTAAACTATTTAATATAGCCTCGAAATCAGTTAACCACTTCAGCCCTATACGTACATTGGACATTTTCAAATCAACTTGAAACAACTTGAAATATATATATAATAATAATAATAACAACACAAATCTTGCATGGGGTCCTCCTTGATATGAAAATGTTTGAGAACCAGTGCTATACATTTACAGAAAGAGATTGAGCATGTAGGCCGCATTGTCTGTGTGATGGCAGGCAGCAGCAGCAAGCAAAGCAGACATACGCCAATAATTGCTGGCACATTTGACCTGACCTGCTCCATTTCTTTGGCTTTTAGCACTACAAACCCACCCACGCGCACACGAGCAAACACACACACATAGGCAGGCTCTCACACACACACACACACACACACACACACACACACACACACACACACACACACACACACACACACACACACACACACACACACACACACACACACACACACACACACACACACACACACACACACACACACACACACACACACACACACACACACACACACACAGCTTTGATCCACTGCCCAGTGTGAAAGTACCACAGAGAGTTGACGAGATCAATAGCATGCACAGCCCAAAGAGATCATCACAAAATAAGAAAGTGCTATCGAATGTCACGTGGAACAGCACGACTGTAACCGTATATGTTATACAAACGGTTCTCATGTAACTGGAGAACTGCGTCAGGCAAAGGATGTGCTGGAGACGTCAGACTGAAAGCAAGAAGCTTGAATATGCATTATTGCACACACATCCCATGCACAGACGTGTCGGCGATAGGTCGATCGTTTAATTGCATTAAATCACTAACGCGTTGGTTTGGAGATGTTTTACATGATTGCCAGGACGGGCGTAGTAGCGTATGAAATGAGTCAGAGTCAATTACTACAGCACAGTGACGGCACACCAGCACCTTTTGCACATACTGCTGTAGCATGAATGACTCACTCTCCCTCGTGCATTCGTGTAGGAACACACACCTTACATTTCTGAGCGTCCCCCAGCCTGTCAACGGAGAACACAAAGTCCAACATGACATTCCATCCCCTTCCTGGTTCAGAGAAATAGGTATACCTCAGAATCAGTGTTGCCAAGTATGCTTAGGCAACACTGCCAAGTATGCTTATTCTAAGCGACTTTGGAGTTGTTTTTTCGCTTGTCGTCGCTTGTAGATATAATGTGGGTTGCTGTTTTTGGCGTTGTTCAGTAGTTCAGTAGCAGAAAATTGCAACTCTAGATTTTTGAGCGGTGGTCACACCACTCTTATACGGAGCTTTGTGTGTATGCGTGTATGTATGTATGTGTGTCTATATGTAGCCTGTAAGTAGCCTGCAATAATACCTTTGCTGACCACACACACACATGTTAAGGGAGGGGCACTGTTGTGCAGGCCAGGCACACTGACACTCACACACACACACACGCAGCCTCCACCGCTCAGTTCACACTGGTGTGATTTTTTTTAATATGTTGAATCCAGAATTGCAACATCAACCATTGGCAGCCCATGCATCTAAATAGAAAAGTCCTATATCCGATTGACCATCAGGTCACAATTACTATGAAAGCCTCCAGCCTCCAAGTTCGGTTTTCAGAGAGACTATGGACAGGACTCTATCCTCTTTCTATCTGCAAAGTGTTTGTTTGATAAAAATCCACCTGTTCCAGACATGTTATGAGCTACTTTCGAGCAGATGATTTTCCTTAGTGTTGGCGTTTGGAAGCTCTCTTTTTCAATAACGCAACGTCCTGCTACGTCCCACATTTTGCGCAATTTAGAAACAGGTGGTACACAGGACCACTGACTGATTTACCACGAGCACTTTAATACAATCAGATAGCACTTTTCTGTTTGAATGCATGGGTGCCAATGGTTGATGTTGCAACTCTCAGTAGTTCTCCCTACATTTCATGTCAAGGAACCCCCCAAATGAATATGTATTTGTCCGCGGACTCCCATTTGAAAATGTTCTGTGCCAGAGATCCCCATATGCTACAATATACTTGCATAGGCCTTTCAAATATTACCAAATATAAAACAATATTCCAAAGATTATTATATATCTATCTATAAATGCGACAAATCTCTGTCTGTTTGTTTGTTTGTAATCCACGCATCTCGAGAACCGTTCGTCCCACCGGCTTCAGATTCGGCACGCGCGTTCCCCGCCGCCGCGCGGAGTGCAGTGCAGGGCCTCGACCCGACCTGACTCGCGGTTTTCCGAAACCGGCGCAAAACGTTCGGAATCTCCTTATGCGGAGCTGATTGTTGACATCAGGCTGTTCCGGAGGAAATCGGCGCAAGCGCTGACTCATTGTGACATCACTTCATAAAAGGCTGTGACATCACGTACGCCACATGAGTCAACAAAAAATCTCTGTGAATGTGTATGTATGTATGTGAATCTCGAGAACCGTTCTTCCCACCGGCACACGCTTTCTCCAGATATAGGCATAAAATGAATCCCCGAATGCGGAGCTGATGTCTGACATCAGAGTTTTCCGCAACCGGTACTGTGTGTGCAGAGATCTCCATATATGGGCATAAGGGGACAAAGGCAAACAGATGGTCAAAACGGGTCCTATGACAACAGGTATATTGGGGTTTGCATTAAAGGGTGGGGACAAAGGCTAACAGATGGTCAAAACGGGTCCTATGACAACAGGTATATTGGGGTTTGCATTAAAGGATGGGGCATTCATGGGGTCCGCTCCAAAAAAGAAAATAAAAGAGACAAAAACAAACATAAGACAAGCGACAAAGCGTGGGACTGGGAGGATGACTTGACTGTTTGTTTGTTTGTAATCCACGTATCTCGAGAACCGTTCGTCCCACCGGCTTCAGATTCGGCACGCGCGTTCCCCGCCGCCGCGCGGAGTGCAGTGCAGGGCCTCGACCCGACCTGACTCGCGGTTTTCCGAAACCGGCGCAAAACGTTCGGAATCTCCTTATGCGGAGCTGATTGTTGACATCAGGCTGTTCCGGAGGAAATCGGCGCAAGCGCTGACTCATTGTGACATCACTTCATAAAAGGCTGTGACATCACGTACGCCACATGAGTCAACAAAAAATCTCTGTGAATGTGTATGTATGTATGTGAATCTCGAGAACCGTTCTTCCCACCGGCACACGCTTTCTCCAGATATAGGCATAAAATGAATCCCCGAATGCGGAGCTGATGTCTGACATCAGAGTTTTCCGCAACCGGTACTGTGTGTGCAGAGATCTCCATATATGGGCATAAGGGGACAAAGGCAAACAGATGGTCAAAACGGGTCCTATGACAACAGGTATATTGGGGTTTGCATTAAAGGGTGGGGACAAAGGCTAACAGATGGTCAAAACGGGTCCTATGACAACAGGTATATTGGGGTTTGCATTAAAGGATGGGGCATTCATGGGGTCCGCTCCAAAAAAGAAAATAAAAGAGACAAAAACAAACATAAGACAAGCGACAAAGCGTGGGACTGGGAGGATGACTTGACTGTTTGTTTGTTTGTAATCCACGTATCTCGAGAACCGTTCGTCCCACCGGCTTCAGATTCGGCACGCGCGTTCCCCGCCGCCGCGCGGAGTGCAGTGCAGGGCCTCGACCCGACCTGACTCGCGGTTTTCCGAAACCGGCGCAAAACGTTCGGAATCTCCTTATGCGGAGCTGATTGTTGACATCAGGCTGTTCCGGAGGAAATCGGCGCAAGCGCTGACTCATTGTGACATCACTTCATAAAAGGCTGTGACATCACGTACGCCACATGAGTCAACAAAAAATCTCTGTGAATGTGTATGTATGTATGTGAATCTCGAGAACCGTTCTTCCCACCGGCACACGCTTTCTCCAGATATAGGCATAAAATGAATCCCCGAATGCGGAGCTGATGTCTGACATCAGAGTTTTCCGCAACCGGTACTGTGTGTGCAGAGATCTCCATATATGGGCATAAGGGGACAAAGGCAAACAGATGGTCAAAACGGGTCCTATGACAACAGGTATATTGGGGTTTGCATTAAAGGGTGGGGACAAAGGCTAACAGATGGTCAAAACGGGTCCTATGACAACAGGTATATTGGGGTTTGCATTAAAGGATGGGGCATTCATGGGGTCCGCTCCAAAAAAGAAAATAAAAGAGACAAAAACAAACATAAGACAAGCGACAAAGCGTGGGACTGGGAGGATGACTTGAATGATGCAGATTTAAGCAGGCTGTGTATTCTGCTTAAAGAAGAAACAAACAAAAAGCGACAGAGATCTCATATATGGGCATAAAATGGACGCAGATAAACAGATATCTCCATATACGGGCATAAAGGGACACAGACAGACAGATACAGAGATCTCCGATCTCCATATATGGGCATAAAATGGACACAAATAGACAGATATCTCCATATATGGGCATATGGGCATAAAATGGACCCAGAACTATATCTGCAGTGATCTCCATATATGGACATAAAATGGACGCCGACAGACAGACAGATACAGATATCTCCATATATGGGCATAAATGGACACAGGCAAACAGATGGTCAAAACGGGTTCTATGACAACAGGTATAATGGGGTTTGCATTAAAGGGCGGGGGATTCATTCCCTATTTACATCGTTCCCGAGTTGGCCAGGTCGCCGACTAGACGCAGCTTCTAGTATTTTTTAATTAGCCTATCTACAGACACGCTCACAACGCAGTGAGATGGGCCTGGCCATTGTGGCCAATTCTTTAGAACCTGGCCAATCTCGCAAAATCTGGCAACACTACTGGCACATTTCAGAATGACTGCTGCTGCTACCACCTACAGTACTACTATATGACAGCTTTTATTTTTCCCCCAACTTCAGGCACCACAATGTTATTTGATCCATATATTACTGAAGCCTGTACAATTTTAACAAGGAAATGTGGGTGTGCAGACAGTCTGCTAATGAATCATAATGAGCATCAGTATTCTATTATTCCTTAGAAAAGCAGATCCAGCCAGGAGAGGTTTCTTAGGGTACATTTAGGGCAGGCAGGGCTTATCAAACAGTCTGTCTTGTCTTCATTATTTGTGTACTGTACCAACAAGTTTCACAGATGGTTAAATTGACTTTTTAACTACCTCAAACAGGTATCCTGTAGGTTACTAGGCTACTGATAACAGCCAACATATTCATTTTTGCTAGTCAAAACACAAACAATTAATGCTCACTGACCAAAATGAAACTAGTATAAACACACTTTAGATATCATGTCAACAAGCAGCTAGGCTGCATGTTACTTTGTAACGATGAACCAGAGAGACAGAGACAGAGAGAGAGAGAGAGAGAGAGAGAGAGAGAGAGAGAGCAGCAGCAAAACAAACTTTAACACCTACACAACTCATAGCAGCCTCATAGAATTGTTATAATACGTCCACGACCACATGTGTGAGGGCCTGGAACAAGCCTATATACGCCCGTTTACATTAGAACGGCCGAATGCATAATATTAAATATTGACACATTCAGCAGCCTGCATGTGATATTATATCGCCCACCTGTGTGAGCGTCACATATCCGTCGGTCACTCTCAAACTTACCTGCGGTGTGAAAAGCAAAGCATAAACCCAGAGGCGGCGGTGGTCCGCGGTAGTCGTAGATGTATTATTGTATTATTGTTGTTATAGTGCATCATGTCCACTAGCTCCTTGTTGTGTGGCAGCAGGCAGACAGTAGCCGACTTTCTGTTTACAGCTGTTCACTTGGAGAACGTGGTTTCCTCTCCATGCCCTGTTACAGTTACACAGCATGAAACTCACCACGCCCATTTCACTATGCTTGAATGACCGTGGTACATTTACCAGCGGCGTCAGTTCAGAAAAGGCTAAGGTATGGCAACATGACTGGTGTCTTGTATGTTGCCATACCTTAGCAACACGCACGATTACAGTACATTTTATTTGTTTCCCCCTGTAGCCAAGGTATGGCAGCTGCCATTGATTGCCATACCCAATTGACGCCTCTGACATTTACTCAAGTAGCCTACTGTGCTTAAAGGGGCACTCCACCACTTTTCAATCTATGTTCATATAATTGGTCCTCACTCAAAAATAGCTTTTTCTTTTTTTCTTTTTTCTTTTTTTTCTCAGAGGAGGGCTGTGGGCAGGTCAGAAACCCATCGTCTTGTGACATCATCGATTGCCAATCCAGCTTATGGAAACTGCAGGCTTTCTATTCCTGAAAAGTTGCAATTTTAAAGTGGAAGCCATTGTTCTCACGATAATAACAATCTAAATGTTTTTTTCAAAAATATTGATTAAAAATGTTTTTTGGAAAATGATGATGTCACAAGACGATGGATTCTGAACTTCCCACAGCTCTCCTAGGAGACTTGGACTGAGTAGGAAAAAAATGTGATATTTTATCATTAACATTAGTGAGGACCTATTATATGAAGACAGGTTGAAAAGTGGTGAACTACTCCTTTCTTAAGTACAATTTTGAGTTATTTTACTTTACTTTACTGGAGTATTTCCAATTTCCAGTACTGCTTTTACTTCTACTACTCCACGACATCTCTAAAGATTTTTTTTTTTTTGGGGGGGGGGGGGGGGCTTTTTGCCTTTATTGGACAGGACAGTAGACTGACAGGAAATGGGGGAGAGACAGGGGGTGACATGCGGCAAAGGTCGACCGGATCGGGAATCGAACCGGCGACGCCGACATCGCAATGCGCTTTGTCCACTAGGCCACCAGGCGCCCCTCCATGACATCTCAGAGGGAAATATTCTAGGCTACTTTTACTCCACTATAATTATTTGACAACTTTAGTTACTATTTAGGTGGATAGATTTGTATCATTATTATGACAAAACAACATGGGCAACCCACTTCAGCCCTATTTTGGCAATTTGAAAATACTTTATTGTTACTTTAAGTACATTTTGATATCAATACTTTTGTACTTTTACTCAAGTACATTTTGAAGTCCAGACTTTTACTTGTAGCCTATAACAGAGTATTTCTACATTGATTGCACAGTAGCCTACTTTTAACATTGTATAACCTTTTTTTCCATCACTGCTATTTGGTCTGTATCAGTAGCCTATCTATAGCCATATGTTGGACTCAAATTGTTATCCAATGAAGTGCTTTAATAGCGCCTTAGCCTTGTTGTCGACAAGTAGGCTAGGCTATAAGAACAGCAAGGCAGCAGCAGTAGGCCTACTGCTTGCTGTTTGCAGTTTGTTCATGAACAATATCTAGGCTGCATGTTGAAGCTTGATCCTGGGGCCCGCAGGCCATGCATTCTGCACTGAAAGGAATGAAAGGCAGGGCTTTCTTTCATTTACTCACACACCCACAGTCAGTGTGGGTGTGTGTGGTTTCCGAATTACTTCAGAAAATCAGAATGGTGCATTCTGAAGTAATTTAAAGGAATATTAAACCACAATAAAGAATTTCTGAGAGAAGAACACTCTCAAAATACTATAAAGAAACTCTAGAAATTTATTCGGAAATGAACATGCCAAATGATGTGTGGGCGGAATCTGGTTTCACGTGCATTGTTTTCTGAGTGACATCTGATATGTGACAATTGTGTGAATACGCTGGATGACAGTCAAAAATGCAAGCGTCATTGGCCTCTACTGTTGAGCTGTGGCAAATTGATGGCAAATTGAACATTTATTTAAAACAAAAAATGATTATTTTTTTCTTTTCTTTTTTGTGACAAATTGTGCCAATATAGCCTTTGATAAGTAGGTAAAGCCTAATTCCAGCTAGATTTCTCAGAGATTCAGCCGCCACCATTGCTCCAATCATTACCCACATAATTAACCTTTCCATCGAACAGGGTCATGTCCCACAGGACTTCAAACTAGCAAAAGTAACCCCCCTGCATAAAAAAAGGTAGCAAACTAGACCCTGGAAACTACCGTCCCGTTTCCATTCTAAGCTCCATATCCAAAGTCATGGAGAAAATAGTCTACGAACAGATTGCAAGATATCTCGATGAGAATAATCTGATTTACGAGTTCCAATCTGGATTCAGAAAATCTCATTCCAATGACACATGCCTTCTCTATTTGACTGACCAATCAAACGCAAAGCGGATGACGGCAAATATAGCGGCATGGTCATGATGGACCTCCAGAAGGCATTTGACACCGTAAATCATTCTATTCTGATTGAGAAACTAAAAGCCATCGGTCTTGACAGCGGATGCAATCTTACCTGGTGGGGAGGGAACAGGTGGTGGAGATTAACGGTATATCTCATATCTCATATCTCAACTGTTCTTGGCTAATATGACCCCAAGGAACAACTTAAGAACTGTGAGAAATTCTCTATCCAGGACGGAATACCCCAAAATTACCACGCCCTTTTAAAAATTAACACAACATCCAACATGGCTCTATCTTCTAAACCGTTGGAGCGACACATTTTCAGAGGTGCTCAAAATATTCAGAATACCAATGTTTAGGGGATGTATATACATTTGTAACATTTCTAATTTCAATATTTTGTGACAAAACAACTAAGAAACATTGCAAATTGTCAACTTTTTGTGGGCCTTGGGAATGTTTTTGCACTAATCAGTGTATAAGCACCAAATGTATACCAGATGTAACCCAGGGCATGCTCTGATGATTTAAGTAGTGTGCCCAGAGACTCTTCTGGGTCAACATTGTGGCCAAATCCAATATATAGCAACCATCTCAAAATAGTTTTAGCTACAGCTATTGAACCAGATGAGCTACAAATGTTGTCCCTGAGCAAGATACTTAACCCCTAACTGCTCCCAAAAACAAAAATGTATGGAATGCCCCTCCACAGGTCTTGAGAGCTGCAACCTCTCTGGACATTTTTAAGAACCACTTAAAAACTCTACCTTTTAAACAACCATTTGTGGAATGTCTTAAATGTTGTTAGATAAATGGCTAGTGAGCCCGCTTATAGGAAGCCTAAGGTTCGAAGTGGCAATGAGCAAGATATTTAACCCCTAACTGCTCCCAAAAACAAAAAGGTACCAGTATGTAATATATTAGATTTTGTTGTTGTTTTTAATAATTTGAATGTTTCAGGCTGTGTCTTTATTTCTGTTGTACCGGTATGTAAGCTCTTTCTCTCTGTGAGAAGTGCCATACAAATGAAATGTACATACATTCTTACTTCACCACACTACACGTTCATAAAGGTTGTTCAACAAGCTCAACATGTTGCCCCTAGTATATATTTTTTTGTTGCAAAACACATTTTTGGACACTGCTCTTACAGATTTTCGCCTAAAATCAGGCAAAGTGGTACACAGTATCTCTAAAGTCATGTCATCAACATGGCCCATATTCCCTCCTGATTGGCTACGATTGCCTTCTAAAGTATCTCCCGATTAGGGAGTCTTACTGGTATTTATTTAATTGGGTTAAAGTACTCTGCCAATTCCCATGAAAGAGTTAATATTCATCAATTTGGAATCAAAAACATTTAACATGCCACAAGTATGAATACAACTTGGAGAAAGTATATTTTATGGTTTTGATTGAGGGCAGGGCATTAAGGGGTTAATATCTAAAAAGGCCAGGGGATTTCACTGGGCACACTCTTGAATTCTTAAAAGGTGACCCCAAGCTACAAGAATCAGTTGAGAAAAAAAACTTTTACTGGTGAAAACGGGTTCAGACAAATCGGGTTCGGACTAATAATGATACATGTAATAATGTATCGTTATGATGTTATGATACATTGTGGTATAGTGGCCATATTTGTAATAAGCCAATTAAAGTGCTCTAGATGGATTCACATTCAGTCATACATCTGAGCATGCCCATGTGTTTCTTATGCTCAAGAAGCTTGTAGGCTATAGGCCTACAAGGTAGACCTATAAAAGGAAAAAAAATCAGATACACGCCTTCTTTGAATTATGCAAGATAGAGGTTGAGATACACCCAGCCATAAAGATTAGCGTTCCAACATGTTTCTAGTGGTCAAAAAACATGAAATAGACACCACGTTTGCATTTGTAGTTCATCTGGTTCAATAGTTATAGCCAAAACTCTTTGGAGATAGATCATAGTGGCCATGTCGGATTTGTCCGTTATGACAACACTGAAGAGTCACTGGGCACCCTTCCTAAATCATTAGAGCATGCCCTGTATTACATCTGGGATACATTTGGTGCGTTTGCACTGATGAATTTTCCTAAGGCCCTGCACAATAATAAGTAGACTGTTTTTAGTGTTTCTTATCTGTTTTGTCATAAAATATAGAAATTTGAAATGTTACAGACTTAGATGTCCCCCTAAATATTGGTATTACTATTCTGAACATTTTGAGCACCTCAGAAAATGTGTAGCTCAAAACGGTTTAGAAGAGAGAGCCATGTTGGAAGTTGTGGTCATTTTTAAAAGGCGTGATCATTGTCGGGGTTTGTCCCGGATAGAGAATTTTTCACAGTTCTTAAGTTGTTCCTTGGGGTCATATTAGCCAAGAACAGTTGAGATATTCTCTCCTAAATTAAGTGCATAGATATCTTAGCCAGGTCCTATACTACCTGAAAAAACACTTAGGCAGCAGCCGTTCGCAACTGGTAAAAAAACACCAACCTATAGCCCAACCCTACCCTCCCCCCTTACTGTTTGTTTAGACTCTTTTTTTTTTGTTCTCTCATTTTTCTTTTCTTTACATATCCTGCATAGTACCGTGTTCTAATCGTCTGTCATTCAATGTTATATGAGATAGGCCTACTTAAATGGTTTCCTGTGGAAATAAGCTTAGTCTTTTCATGGATCTCCTTTTAGTAGACCTTGTACCAGTGAACTGTACCGTCATGAAACGGTACCTTTTCCTATGCAAACTTCTAATAAAGTCTTCAATCAATCAAAACCCCCTTGCATTAAAAAAGCGTGAGAGCGCCAGTGAGTGCAGTGTAAAGAATCCGCCACATGATGGTGCTAGTGTACTCATTCTGATATTCATATCGAGCCTTCTGCAGTTCAAACTTCTTTGAAGAGGGCTGGTCATTAGTGGTCAAGGTATGGATGGTCAGAGTTGTTGTTATTTTTTTTTAAATAAGTGTTAAATTGCTCTATATTGTCAAGCATTGCTCTCTACTGAGTGATTGTCTGGAAATGGCAACCCACTTGAAAAAGTATTTTTGTTTACTTAGGCTATAACATTGCTATGTCCTTTGTAGGCCTATGTAGCAATTCTCCTACAAAACATAGTAAAAGGCATGTAAGAAATGCTAATACATATTATTGAAAAGGGGATTATAAAGTGGCTCCCATTCTTACTTTGATATTTTATTCTTCCATAATGTGCCACAACAAAACAGATCATTGCCTCTGTCTACTCTCATGCTTCAGTTCATTTAGTTTGAAAGAAATGCATTTTGTTTTTACCTGGAACTTCAGCCAGAACAAGAACAACAAAGTGAAATTATATTATATTTACAGTAGGCAAATGAGCATTTCTATTTGTGGGTGGGTGGTGCACAACAATAAATAGCAGCTTTACAAGCTCAGAACACTGCTCTGACATGGGGGGGTCATATTTGATTTGCGAAAACAGCAACATTATTAACAGATTACTTATTTTGTCAGTTTAATAAAAACAACTTTTTTTTCCTTTAAAGTAGGAAGCATTCGGTAACATTTGTAATGCAAACTATGTCTATAATTCAATATTAACTTGAAAAAGAAAGAAGCAACCCCTCATCAGACGATTGATTGATTGAATAATTGATTCAATGATTGAATACTTGAACACTTTATTAGAAGTTTTCTGAAAAAAACGTTAAATATTATTCAAAAGGTACAAAAACAAATATGTTGCTACATACTGTACATGTAGGCCTACTGTACTATACTAAAATGTGTTCCCGGCCTGAATGGGTTAAAACTCAAGAAAACACAATGGCTGGTTTAGGGGTCCTTTTGTATTCAATTCATAGTGACGTTAAATGACAATTATACACAGAACTATGCATAGGCTATATATTTACATTTATGAGCAGTTCACAGTGCGTGTGTAGGGTGCACGGTTCTCGCAGGAATAGTCTCTTAGAAAGGAATACCAGTAGGCTACTCACTCTGTTCCATTTAGTATTTATTCTATATTACAGGTTCAATCCCAGCAGCAGATCATACGACGCCGACGGACGTTTTGGCCCACAAGTCTTCCGTAGCGTGAATGCATCATTAAACTTTCCAAACAATCTAAATCAGGGGTCTTCAATGGGTCCAGGACCCCTAGGCTAGGGGGTCCTCAGAGTTACTACAGGGGGTCCTCCAAATCTTTGAGTGATATAGAAACTTTTGTTCTTTTTTTATATTAACCACGTGAACACTAGTGTCCTTATTCTGAGAACTTTAGCCAAATAGCAAATAGCAGATCTACAAACTCACGACGCCGTTGTGAGCTTGTAGATCGGCTATTTTTGGCAAAGAGGTTTGGTGTTGGCGGGAAAAAGAGCAGACTAAGTACATAGTGAAAGGTCAACTTTATATTGACAGTTCAAGTGGTTAAATATCTGAAAACACAAATTGACATGAAACCAAAATACACTGATGATTGTGCTGTCAAACAATTAAACTATATGGAATCTATGAAAAGGTTGTGGTTTTCAGGCCAAGGACCCCTTAGTTGAGAGAAAGAGATGAAGCAGGGACCCTTGGCCTGAAAACGTTGAAGACCCCTGATCTAAATTCATTCACATTGAATATCACACTTCTGTTTGATGATGCACAACATCTATTTCTTTTTGCATAATAGGTTTGCCGTAATTATTGACAGGATGCCGTTTTTTTACTGTTCAGTTAATTGTTCTGTGACGTATGATTGATCAGTGACGTACGTAGGCTACAGTTCTATTTTTGCCTGATTCCCAGGAGGGCCTGAGGTTTAAGAGCTGTTTTGTTTCACTGTGTGCTTGTAAAAGGTGCTAAAGAGAGTGACAGTATGCAGGGGTGTCGCACCAAATTCTGGGCCCTGGGTACAAGGATTCACTGCGGGCCCCTGTGCTTTAACTATTGAAAAATAGCAGATATACAAGCTCACAGCGCGGCACCGAGTGCCGCGCTGCGAGCTTGTAGATCTGCTATTTTTTGAAAAATCATGAAAATCTTTGAATATCTCAAATATTCAGAGAGTTTTTTTTGAAAAACCTATGTTTCTATGTCAGTGGAGCTCAAACCTTTTCATGTGAAGGACCCCCAAAATGGTATGTATTTGGCCACGGAACCTCATCTCAAAATATTGAGTTCCAAGGACCCCCCAGATGCAAAATTTGAGTTACAAATGTTCGCTTAAAAATACATATATTCAAAGATTTGCACACATTTTCACGACTTTTCAAAAATAGCAGATCTACAAGCTCGCAGCGCGGCACTCGGTGCCGTGCTGTGAGCTTGTATATCTGCTATTTTTCAATAGCTAAAGTATAAAATAATTAAGGCCCCTCCACCACCTTGGGCCCTAGTAACTCAGTCCCACTTTCCTACCCCTTGTGACGCCCCTGACAGTATGGGATGAGATGTCTGGAGGACAGCAGTTTTTCTTCCTTTGAATCCTTCAGACTGGCCACTCTTTTGTCTCCCCCTGCCACGCCCCCAGGGCTCTCCTTGGCAACATGCTTTTTACTGCTGGCAGAGTTATAAATACAGCAGTGGCTCCTGTAAAATAAGATAGCTCAGCGGTTGCAGTCAATGGCAAGGACATACAGTCAGTGTGCAAAGCTCGGAGAGACTGCAGCTTCTAATATCACTTTAACCGGGAAGAGAGACATATAGGGGGACCACAGATTTACATTTGTATTTTTTTAGTCAAGTGCAAGTGTTGATTAGATTGTACTGTACAGTCAGTGATTCCCTGATGTTGAACACGAATGGCTTACTTAGTGGAATCCCTTTTGCAATATATGCAACGTCATTAAACAGCGATTTATTTTCTGTTTTTGTTTTTAAGGTTTTAGATTTAGATTGAATACGACTGCATGAGACTAATGGCCCACTCTGATGTGTAAGTGCATTTGTATTTATTTTCTGCTGAACGCTCATTAGAAGCTTTATTATCTGATTAAGAGGATGGAGGGCGATGGGTCTCAGCATCGCAGAGATGGAGAGCAGCGTCTCCTCGGCCAACTGGTTGAAAGCCTCCAGGCGCTGGAAGCTATGAGACGCTCCAGAGAGCATCACAGCAGCACTGCAGACACAACAAGACAGAGAGGAGGAGAAGCCTGCGACAGAGGGCCCATCATCACAGCGGGGGACACAGAAAGAGCATTATGGCCACCGGCGAACGAGACAGCAGGTGAAAGGACAGCGGAAGAAGCAATGAGGAGCACTGAAGAAGGGTTTAAGAGGAGCGAGTGTGAGCAGCACGTGCTGAGACTGCTGAGGGAGCTGTGTGTTGCTCACTCAGACAGAGTGACAGCCTGGAGGCAAGCTGCTGGAGGATCAGCCTGCACATTCATGCTTTATCCACCAGAGGGCCACCACCAGCTGGATCAACATGTGACAGGTATTTTAAGAAGTATGTCTTGTTCTTGTTTGCATACAGCCATGGTCCTGACTGAACTGAGAGACCTGATTTAAAAGTGTTATATAAGTATAGCCTATAGCCTATTATCAATATCTAAAATCTGGACAAGGAGGTCACGCTAGACAAGACTTTTTCTTTTACGGCAAGGGGCCTGTAGAACAAAGTTTGTCTGTCTTTCTCTAATTCTATATCTCTGTACCGGTGTCCCCAAAAAGGTAGACTAATGATGGCCCAGATCACACTGCAACATGCATACAACACCACACAGCTCAATTCATGCATGTATTTTGTGATTCTGCGAATCACACAACTCAATTCATGCTGCATACAGCTACAGTATAACCACACATCCAGCTCAGGGCTGGCATACAGCAAACCACAAGACAAATTAGCATACACAGTGTAGCAGTAGTGGCTCCGAGCCTCTGCCTGATGAAACCTATCTGAAAAAAGTCTAATATCTCCCCTGGTCGAGGGTGAATTCTCCGTTAGGCTAGCGGGTACGATGTTGGTTTTCCAGCGGAAGAACCGCAGGTTCGAATCCCAGGCGTTACAAAAGCACACATTAGCACATTATTGGTGATTTTGTTCAAGATCTACAGTGCATGCCAACATACACAGTAGGCTAAGATTGAAGAACCCATTTTAAGACAATTATACATGGCACCCAAAAAACGTCTTGTCTAAATTGTCTAAAGCTTTTTCAATTACACAGTGAAGCCACACCATTCAAATTCAACATGGTCTTCGGGAAGTTTAGTTTTTTTCCTTTACCAAAGGAAATTAAACTGCTGAATCAGTGAAGTGTCCTATTGCTTACTCTTACATGAAAGTGCTGTTTAGAGATGATTTAATATGAATTATGTCCATGGAAGAAAATGTATTAGTATTAGTTCATCTTTTTTTTTCTGTCTGTCTGTCACATCATTTAGAAACTGAAAGCGCGTGTTGCTCGGACCACTTCACCAGTACTCTCCTGGGGGTACTGGGGGACATCGAGAGCATCGTGGACAGACTGAACCACATCAGAACCAAACTGGACGCGGCGATGTTGACGTCACACACAGAGGAGGCCTCGGCCGCACAAGTACAAGTAGACAGGACACACACAGAGGAGGAAGTCCTCACAACCTCTCAGGGAACCAGTGGCCCTGAATCCTCAAGCCCTGACCCAACGATACTACCAGAGCAGTGCACCGACTCTCCCTCTGACCTCCTTGGGTCCGTCTCGGGTCGTGAGCAGCAGGACAGTGGAGATGGAGACAAAGACATCGAAAGCCAAACAAAGCAACCACTGCTCTCTCAAAGGTCACTCGATGAGGAGAAAATGTCCAATTCTAGCTCGGGCCGATCCGGATGCAGCGATGCAACGGAGGTCAGAGCAGTCAGTGATATTCAACAGCAGCCGATTTCCCCAGAAACCATTGCCGTCTTCTCACAGGAGACCAACGAGGTCAGAGTGAAGGGTACCATAGATGAAGATGAGGGATGTAGATGGGTCACCGTGGGGTGAGTAACGGAAATCAGTCTCTGTTCAAGTAAATCAGTTTTTAAGCAAATTAGTTCTTCTGTGATCAGCAAGCTGGCCAGGCCAAAAGCATGTCTACTGTAGAGAAAATACAGACACGGTGTCTGCATTTTCTCTATGATTTGATTCTTTCCCCTTATTTTCCCTGTTCCCTTAATGAACTTTAGTGTCCCTTTTCTGAGCATTCGGCATGGCAGGTTGCGACGCATTGTGAGCTTGTAGATCAGCTATTTTCTGTGAATATATTTAGTATAAGCAAAAAACAGGAGGCGGCCCAGTATAGAGCCCTTGGGAATCTGATCAACTAACTATAGGGTTTAAAGGTATATTCAGTGATTGTATTTCATTCAAATAACAAGAATCGACACACAGTCAATTTAAAATCTGGTGTATTGGTGTGTTGAAGTTAGTGTTGGTGTTCTTTCTCATGTATATTTCATAATATTCTAACTTACTGTAGGCTATAAACACAATCACATGGCTTCACGTTGTTCTGCTGCTGTTTCAATGAAGGTGTATGATTCTCTCTGTCTAAGCCAGGCACCGCCTCAGTGTGAAGGAATGGTGCTCCCTGCTGGACAAAATATTTCATTACAGCAGTACAGGTCTGGAGGGCCGCTCCCAATCATGAAACTAGCTCGGTTACCATGTGACATGGACAGCCAATCGGCAAATAGGTCGCCTGAATGTCTCGCCAGAAAATCATCTCTTTAAAGATCTGGTTTACACCAGATAAAAATATAATTGGTACATTTTCCATTCATTCCCCTCACTAGAATGTGTGCTGACCATATAAGGACTTCCACCATGGCCCGTGTTGCGAGCATAGCTAGATTCGGTTTTCAGAGGTGGCCAGCCAGTCCTCGACCAATCAGGGTAGAGTATGGCCGTAGTTATGTTATGATGTTTAGTTATGATGGTCAAGATAAAAGTTTTGAGAGCCACAGTTGCTCTGAATTAAGTCTGCTAAATGCCTAGATTGTAAACTACTGAACTCATAAAATGCCACAGTCTCGTAGTAAATCAGTATCATATATTATCCTGAAGCTGGAGACGTAGGCCTACCGATATTCACTGATTGGGTCTAATAATCAAAACGAGAACATTATAATGGTGTAAAAGATCTATAAAAAACTAAACATTTCCACGCTGTAAGGCCAGTAAAGGACAAGATGAGCCCCGGCCACTTTCATTATCACTGAATACACCTTTAAGTGGTTAAAGTGGCCAGCATACTACTTTGAAGTTTGGTGAAGTTGCAACATTATACGATTGCTGAGAAAAAAATTAATGCATTGCCGTGACAAAATTCTTTCAGAACTCCTTACACCTCCAACTAGCCGAGATCGCAGAAGATGAGACCATGTCTGATAGATCATAAATTCAATATGGATGGTATTTATTTGGTTTTATTCCAGGCTGTTGACTAATAGTCCGGGAAAAAAAGGGTGATTTTTGGCTGAACGTGGATTCGCCTGTAAAAGTTTTTTTCTCAATTGATTCTTGTAGCTTGGGGTCACCTCTTAAGGATTCAAGAGGATGACCAGTGATATCCATTGAGCATTTTTTATTATTAACCCCTTAATGCCTGAAACATGGGCTCCCATTGACTTTCTATACAGGAGGAAAATACCCAGAAAAAGATTATTTTTCTGGGTATTTAAGGAGGATCTGAGGGGTCTAACTAGGGGTTTGTCATGATGCTGAATCCATTGCAGGCATTTGTTTTGCACAAAAAACATTCCGTGGGCTAGAAATAGCCTCAGAAAACAATACACGTATGGGTGAGTATTCATGTTAGTCGGAGGCCTTAGGTTTTTTTTTCTCGTGCTAATCAGTCTAAAAGTGCAAAATTTTGCACAGATGTAGCTCAGGGCTTGCTCTAATGATTTAGCTAGGGCGCCCGAGTCTGCGACATTCGGGGTCGCCACAACGGCCAAATCAAGTTGTAGTGGGGTGCCTGGACACTCAGTCATTTCAAATTTATGTTAAAGTTTATTTTTCACTTCCAATTTGTAGATTATGGTCTATAAAACAATTTTGGTTCGAGTGTCAAGACAGCAGATTGAAGAAAAATATATTTTTTACCCTATTAACACAAATAACCAAAATCGGAATTAAGATTTTTTTACATGTCTTAATTTTCCCACAATTGCTTGTGCAATATATTTTTCTATTGCTATATCAAGTCAATACTGTGTGAGGAATCAACTGGAGTCAAATATTTGTTTTGAATATTCTGCTATTTCACACAAATTAGACAATAACATGGTTATTACACTCAACATCAACAATACAGTTACATTTGTTTTAACTGTAACACAATATAGTACCATTGGCTTTAACAACTACTAGAACAATATTTTAACAAAGAATAAACATTCTAATCTAATATATAGTCTGCTCTGGTCTAGCAAGTTCTCACAAGTACATTTGCACAGACGTGTGCATTTCAACATTTCTTTCATGCAACTGCACCGAGTGCAGGTTGGCATACAAGCATGTTTACAAGTGCACTCCACACTTTAATAGTGGTCCAAATGGGACCACTAATCCCATAATCCGTGGGACTGTGGACGGTCATCATGGACCTGAATGAATGAATGACATAGTACTACAATACATATTCATGCAGATACATAGTTATGTGCTGTCGCCCAGGCGCTTGCTTGGAAGATGCTTCTGTTCAGATGTTGATCCAAAGCATCAGTTGGGGGGAATCCTTTGCACGTCCCTAGTTTTATGAGAGAATTGTGTCATTCGAACATGATCAACATCATTGCCCACTTTTTTCAGCCTTGGAGATGCTTGTGTTGGAGTGTCAGCGAGGGTTACAAATTCTTCCATGAGGGATGGCACTTTGCGCATCACCTTGTAGCAGGATCGCTTACCCTGCCATGGATTTGAATGACGATGTGCTGTCTGAGCCAGTGAATGCATGGATAGAGCCATGCCCTTGCATGTTGTCATGCCCAGGTTTGTGGTGATGGTATTCAAGGAGATCATTCTAGTAATCTTTCCAGCTTTGAAGGAGATCCAGATTTCCGCGGCCACATTCAGAGCCTGGATGTGATTTCTGTTGAGGAGGTTTCTGTTCAGGAGGAGTTAGTTGTGCCAATTGTGTATGACTTTTGTTATTGATGGTGGAGTACTGAAATTGGCAAAAGTTTCTGGCAAACATTGACAACAGGAAGGAGCTGTTAAGTAAGAAGTAGCTGTACTCATTCCTTTCAAGTAAGTTAACAGATTCAGTTTCCAGATGACAAGGATGTCTACATTACGGCAGTTGATCAAGTCCACCATGTTGGAAACAGTCCACCAATGGATCAATGCAACCATGAGGAAGCTGACACTTGTGTCCTAGTAGGCCTACATCTTCTCTATGCCCTCCAAACATCATCACTTGGGATGGTGCATACTGGAGACACAGATGTTGTTGTAGTGCTTCTATGTAATTTTCATCATATCCAAGCTCTGAATGCGGCCATCTCTCTCTAGGTCGTCCTCAGACGAGCCTTCCAACGTCACTTCCAGTCATCCTGGTTTTCCATACATCCGGCCAGCTCGCTGGTGCTTTGCGCTCCTGTGTCTTTCTTGAGTACATCCACATATGTTAGTGTGGGACGTCCTCGTGACCGGTGCCCATGTGTTGGTTCCCACAGCACCAGTTTACTGGCTGGCAGCTCTTGTTGTCTTTGGCAGTGTCCTGCAAGTCTCATTCTCCTGGCTGCTATTTTATCGCTCACCCTTAATATTCCAGCATACAGATACTTGTTGCTGACATGTGAACTCTTGCTGATGTTGATCACTACACGTAACATTCTGGTGTAGCACCCGTCTAGAGACTTCTGCAGAGCAAGGTCCAGCATTCACTGCCATATAGGAGAACAGACTCTACCATCACATAGAAGAAGCTGAGTTTGGTTTGTCGGGGGAGGTTGGAGTTCCATACACTAGCCATGCCATTAAGGGCCCTCCATGCAAGTGCCTTCCTCACTTAAAGATCTTGCTCTGTAGAGTTGACCCATGAGCCCTGGTACTTGAAGTCCTTGACTCCCTTCAGAGCAGTGCCTCCTGTTGTTGTGAGAGGTGGATGTTCTGAGAGGATCTTATAGGTGATCACCTCAGTTTTCTTGGCATTGGTTGGAGAGTAGGCTGTTGTCATCCGTGTAGTCTAGGTCTGTCAAGACTACTGCAGGGTGCCGTCTTGAGGCCAAGATCCTGCTCTTGTCCACTGATGGCCTTCCTGACCGCATAATCCAGGACTATGACAAAGAGGAAGGGGGCTAGGGTGTCTCCTTGCAGTACCCCAGCCAGGATGTCAAACTCCTCCCTGTTGCCATCTGGGGTCACCACCTTGGCCCGTGTTCCTGCATACATGGTCTCTATTGCCCGGAGTAGGTTGGGAGGGACACCGTAGGCCTTCAGGATCTTCATCATGGTGCCTCTGTGTATTGAGTCAAAAGCCTTTTTGAAGTCAATAAAGCACAATACAGCCGTCAGGTTGTTCTTCTTCACCTCCTCGATCAGTCTTCTCAAGGCCAAGATCTGGGCTACTGTGGTTCTCTTATAAGACCGGCATTATCTACCGACAGATTGTGGAGATAAGCGTAGGGAGTCTTACTGGTAGTACTCTTTCAATCTCTGTCACTCACACGTCACACTTTTGCCCTACTCATATCTCCGCCACCGTTGCCCCGATCCATGCCAAACATTGCACACACACTCCTTGGCTGCAAAACCACTACCTCCACCCCTCATTTCTCACATGGCCCTCTTCTAGTGCCACCATGAGGCCGATTCTTGCAAAACACATTTTTGGACACTGCTCCAACAGATTCTGCCCTAAAATCACACAAAGCGGTACACAGTATCTCTATAGTCATGTCATCAACATGGATCAGTCCCATTTCCCATATTCCCTCCTGATTGGATACCTTTGCCTTCTAAAGTTTGTGTATGCGACATGACGGTCGCTTATCTCCCGATTAGGGAGTCTTACTGGTTCATTCAGGTCCATGATGCCCGTCCACAGTCCCACAGATTATGGGATTAGTGGTCCCATTTGGACCACTCTGCCTCTTGCCAAGGATATATTAAAATGTGAAGTGCACTGTCTTGTAAAAGTGCTTTTATGCCAACCTGCACTCGGTGCAGTTACATGAAGGAAAAGTTGAAACTTTGACTGTATATAGGTGTTAGATTTATTTTGTCTTTGTTAGAATATTGTTCTAGTAGTTGTTAAAGTCAATGGCACTATATTGTGGTACAGGAAAAAATGTAACCATATTGTTTTGTATGAGTGTAATAACCATGTTATTGTCTCATTGTGTGAAATATCATAATATTCAAAACAAATATTTGACTCCAATTGATTCCCCACACAGTATTGACTTGATATAGCAATAGAATATATATATTACTCAGCAGTTGTGGGAAAACTAAGACACTGTTCAAAAAACACAATTCCGATTTTGTTCATTTTGGAAATAGGGCAAAAAATATATTTTTCTTCAATCTACTGTCTTGACACTCGAACCAAAATTGTTCTATAGACCATAATCTACAAATTGGAAGTGAAAAATAAACTTTAACACGAATTGACAATGAAAACTAAAAATTGCATGTACAAAGAACTCCACTATTGGGCTCCCATCGACTTTAGTGATGAAAAGTGATGAGTCATCACTTTTCAGAGTTTTGTGGGTGTTGTGGTGACCCCGAAGGTCGCCGACCTAGCTAAATCATTAGAGCATGCCCTGAGCTACATCTGTGCAAAATGTTGCACTTTTAGACTGATTAGCACGAGAAAAAAAACCCTAAGGCCTCCGACTAACATGAATACTCACCCATACGTGTATTGTTTTCTGAGGCTATTTCTAGCCCACGGAATGTTTTTTGTGCAAAACAAATGCCTGCAATGGATTCAGCATCATGACAAACCCCTAGTTAGACCCCTCAGATCCTCCTTAAATACCCAGAAAAATAATCTTTTTCTGGGTATTTTCCTCCTGTATAGAAAGTCAATGGGAGCCCATGTTTCAGGCATTAAGGGGTTAATAATAAAAAATGCTCAATGGATATCACTGGTCATCCTCTTGAATCCTTAAGAGGTGACCCCAAGCTACAAGAATCAGTTGAGAAAAAAACTTTTACAGGCGAATCCACGTTCACCCCCATTTTTCCCGGACTATAAAGCAAAACTACATGGATAAAACAATTTTATCCACAGGGAACGTCTTTGGTTTTGGCAACCTGAAAACATGTGGCTTGTTCTGTTACTCCTTTTGATGTGTGCTGCTCACTTCTTGTGGAAAGAAGTGTGGCGAGGGCGTAAGAACAAAATGACATGATTTTGGAGAACAAAGTAATGCATTTCCTTGGGGAAGTTTTCCAGATCAATGTGTAAATCTTTTGTTTGTTCAGAAATAAATGTGTGAAAGCCAGCTATGCCAAATGAGAGAAGCTGGTATACAGCAATCAAATGTTATGGTAAATGATACAATAAGATGACAACCATTCTTTACATGGCTGAATAAAGGGTTTAGTATACAGTACCACACCAAACTTTATTAAAGCTAGCATCAGGTGGTATATAAAGGGAGGTAGGGGGTCAAACTTGGGCCCTATCTAGGCCTAAATGGGTTAATAGCATAATATGAAAAACATTATTTGTGGGATTGTGAGTGATAATATACACAACTGTACTCTGTAATGATCATGTCTGCTATAGGCTCTCGGGGCGACTGGAGGACGGCCAATCAGACTTACCAGACGCGTGCTACGTCACAGCTCCCGGGGGCGTGGTCAACACCCTGACATGTGACGTGGTGGACGCCCTGAGCTCCGTGATGGTGGCCACGGGCTCCGAGGAGCTGGTCAGCAGGGTGCTCATGGTCAAGGCTCCAGACGGAACCCGTTTCCGTTCCCCAGTCACCGTCATCGTGCCGTTCCAGGCACGCTACCGGGGCAACTACAGGGACGTCGTCGTCAAGGTGGTCGACGCTGAGAGGAGAGCAAACTACATCACTCCCACGTCAACCGAGGGCACCTACGGAGGCCAGAGGGTAGAGTGCTCTGTCACAGTTACAGACGATACAAGGGGCAGGGTTCCCACGGTCATGAAATTCCTGGAAATATTTTGAAATTAGAAAAATATGTTTCCAGTGCCGGAAAAGTTTTGGAATTGATCAAGGGTCCTGGAAAGTCCTGGAAAAAATAGCTATGCATTGTCTTTGGTTATTGATTTTGTTAATACCTCTGAAATGACAAATTAAACATTGGCCAAATTGTCAAATATTAGAGGCAGAAATTGTGAAAATAGCCGATCTACATGCTCACAACGCCAAAACCGTGTTATACAAAATTCCTCAACTGTTAGTACTCGTCAGGGTCCCAGTTCATGTCGGGGGTCACGGTCTGTAAAGATTGAGAACCACTGGCATACACTGCCTGTCTTTGGACATTGCGCATCGGAGTAAGCGACTCGTTATTGAGCTGAATTATTGTTATATAGTCCTGGAAATTGGGTTCAATATTCTGGAAAAGTTTTGGAAATTAATTGGTAAAAATGTGTGGGAACCCTGAAGGGGTATCTGATGTGGATTCATGAATATTATGTCAAAAACAACACAGTGAAATGTACCCTCGTGGTCTGTTTTCGTGCATACTGTATTTACTCTTACTCTTATTTAAAGGGCCATTTCACCTCTGGGACAACCAGATCTTATTTTATTGTTGTTTGGGACACAATCAGCACAATCCTGAGTGATATTTTGTGTTCAATCTGTGTTTTTAGATATTTTAGTATTTCAGCATGCTCTAATGATGCATTTTGCATCATCTTAGCACTTCCTCATTGCATTTCCTGACTACATGACGTCATTATTTTTCTGGCCATAGGGTGCAGATTTCAAATCTTCCTACTGTTATCTACTACACATACTACTACCATTGAGTGACTGCAAATTCTTCCAGGGGTGAAATTCCCCTTTAATGAAGTGTCGCACACAGAAAATAGCAGATCTACACATTTTCACACTAAAGTTGAATTAACACAGAGGATGTTGTTGTGCACTGCATTGTTGAAAGGCTCCCCAAAGATACTGTAAAATATGCAATAAAATACAATGCTGTGTTAATTCACCCTTTGTTAGCCTTCTGGTTGGTCCCTGACTGACCAACCAGGAGGCTCTATCTGCCTTGTCCCGCCCGGGTTCTGCCTTTTTTATGTTGAATTTGCTAAAACATAATTTTTGGAGAAATAAAAACATTTAAAAACATGCTGAGTCACTATACTGCCACTGAGCAGCTCAATTTTACTGAAACCAAGTTTGAAATGAGAATTGAATACACAGAATAACAATACGAAGCAACTGAATTAAAATGGTAGTGGATGGAGTGTCCCACCGAATGTCCCACCAAGACACAGCAACCAATGGGTGTGAAGAGAGGCGGGCCAAGGGGCGGGACTTGACAAAGGGTGAATTCTTCATACTCTGGCTTGTTTTCTAAAACCGAGAGGGTCACATTGTTAAATGATGAATTTATTTTTTAGATTTTAAAGGTCAGACCGGGTTAAGGTTCCACAAAGTGTGTGTGTGTGTGTGTGTGTGTGTGTGTGTGTGTGTGTGTGTGTGTGTGTGTGTGTGTGTGTGTGTGTGTGTGTGTGTGTGTGTGTGTTTTGTCAGGGCTCGTTTGCGGAGGTGAGAGTGTACTCCCTGGGTGTGTTTGCCGTGGTGTCGTGCCTGAGAAGGGAGAACTACACCATCCCCAGGAAGGGTCTGTCTCTCAAACTACCCATGGACCCCCGCATCTGTCTGGACTACCTCCCAGGATCCTTCACTGCCCCTGTGGTGGCCCAGGCAATGGTAGGAAGGACACTCATCTGCCCCCCTCCCCTTTTTTTATTTTTGGAATGATTTTGGAATGAATGAATTTGAATTGAAATACATCCCCGGTGCTGCTAAGCGGTAGCGTGCAAATCTGTAGCGATATAAAGAGACAGACAGAAACATAGAAATTATAATATGCTTCCACTTTGCATACTCAAGTTGTCACAGATGTTTTATTAAGATGAAGAAAAGTGAGCAGTTGATTGTATTCATGGATAGTAATAGAGGAAGCAAGCTCAGTCATTCATGAACAATACATTGCAAAATCCTGACTGTTAATATTTATACTGATATTATGCATAGGATGATGGATTAATGGAATATTTTTTAAGAAATAAAATGTGTAAAACAAATCATATGAGTGTAACGGAGGTGATCCGAACCTCCCCACCTGGCTTCGAACCCGAGTCTCCCACATGAAAGTCCAATATCTTAACCATTACTCCAAAGGGATATCCCTATGGAACGAGAGCAGATACTAGACTTTTGAGGCTTCAGGCTGGGGCTGCGACTCTCTCCGCCACATAAGGAAAATTAAAAGTGTACTAGAAGGAAAGAAGAGGGGAAAAAAAGAAAACTAAAACTAAAAGGGAAAACTCCTGACTGAATCCCCCTACATTCCCCTCCTTTCCCCCAATAGACTATTTCTGTTACACAATGACATGGGGTCAGACATGTCAGGGGAAATAAAAGTGTATCACAAGTAATCCATTCCAAATGATCCATTAGGCCAATACTTCTCCAGGTCAAGGACCCCCAAATAGCCTGGCTGTGGCTCCCTATTATGAATTGGCTTAAAAATATTAAAATATATATAATAATTGATGCTCACAGCTTTAGCTTGAGATCCAATATATTTGACTATTTTTACAAACTAGAGGTTTGGACTACTAGAGTTCGGGCCGCTATGTCACACTGCCAATCCGACCGATATGCCCATCATGGAGATCCCTGTTGTCATCACTCATCATTCATTTGTATGCCTTGCCCCTAATTATGGGCATGCCTTGAGGTTATGTCAAGCTTATGCCCGCGGACCCGGCCTACTCAGGAGTCAGGAACAATGAAAGTTGTGAATGCATGCCCCACCCGGTTATGCAATACCCATGGTACTCGTTGTCAGAGTACCTGTTGTATCTGTCTGGAGATCTCTGCATCTGTCTGCCAGTGTCCCTTTTATGCCCATAAATGGAAATCTATGATGTCACCAGGAATATCGGTCTGATCTGGACAACCGATCTCCTTATAATACCCTGATGTCACCAGTTTGACGTTGTAGAAGTGATGTCATAGACTGGCCTAGACTCCATATTTGGGCATGCCCGACACCTAACTCCATATATGGGCATAAAGGAGACAGACCTGACACATACAGAGATCACCACATATGGGCATGAAAGGGAACAAAAGTGAAACGTCACAAAAATAATGCAACATGGCGACGGGTGTGACAGGTGGCGGTGCGATGTTTCTCAGGAGTGTTACTGGGCAGACGTTCCCAAGGTTGGCAGCCTTCAGCGCTGGCCGCCATCAAACGTCACCTTTCCACACCGGCAGCCCTCTGGACGTGATGAGGAACTGGGACCGAAGGAACCTCCAGAAGTTTCCTCCTCAGCTGCCGGACGAGCCTCGCAGGCCGGCGGAGGTCCATCACTGTAGGCGGCAGATCAAATACAGCCAGGACAAGATGTGGTACCTGGCCAAGCTCATCAGGGGGATGAGCGTCGACCAGGCCGTCGCGCAGCTGGAGTTCAACGACAAGAAAGGAGCCAAGATCATGCGAGAGGTGCTCCTGGAGGCCCAGGAGATGGCCGTCAGGAACCACAACGTGGAGTACAAGTCCAACCTGTACGTGGAGGAGTCTTTCTCCAGGAAGGGGAAGTACCTGAAGCGGATCCGCTACCACGGCAGAGGGATGTTCGGCATCATGGACAAGGTGTACTGTCACTACTTTGTCAAGCTGGTGGAGGGGCCTCCTCCACCCCCGCGGGAGGAGTGCACCGCCCTCCAACAGGCACAGGACTACGTCCACGGCCTGCGGAACCGTACCGTCATACACAGCCTGTAGGACTGTGTTTGAACGTGTTCTTCTGTGTTATTGTCTCCACCAGCCGAAGGCTGAGGGAGAGTATGTTTTCCCCTCCGTCCGTCCGTCCGTCCGTCCGTGCGTCCGTGCGTCCTCGCAGTTTGTGAACAGCTAATCTCAGTCACCATTGGCCCGATCGCTGCCAAACTGAGCACACACACTCCCTGGATGCTAATTCAGAACCTCTGCCCCACATTTTTTAAATCAGCCTCATGGTGGCGCTATAACAGGCCGATTTGTGTGGCCTGGTGGAAGAGCACTGCTTCTAGTTATACTTGTGAGGGGCCAAATGTCCCCCATGCACAAGTATAGTAGACATTACTTAAAATAGACGTTGTGAGGACACAAGATGAATGGTTGTTTTGCGATTAAAACAGATGTTTAGAGCCTTACAACTACAAAAGATTCAGGTTAGGATTAAATATTTAGTGGTGGGGGTTGGGGTTAGGTTTGGAGTTTGTCTGATTCGTACTTAGTTACGTGTCAGTGTCGCACAAGAAAATGAGGACCACAATGGAAATACGTGTAAGTCCTAAACTAAAAGATAAATACATGTATTAACCAATTTGTTTGTTATGTTTATTGCTTTTTATAACATCAATCTAATCAAAGACACAGACAGACACACAGACAGGTAGCCTACAAAAAATATTATAAAACCCCAAATACATCACAGTACTGGCATTATAAACTGGCCTGGACTCCATATTTGGGCATGCCTAACATGGAACTCCATATAGCCTATTGGCATGAAAGGGACACAGTCAGATAGATCTTAAAAACGGGTACTCTGACAATGGGTACAACTGGTATCGCATAACCGGGTGGGGAATGCATTTCCAACTTGCATCTATCATGTTTTGCATGTCAACTGGATCTCCATATAGGCCATAGGCCTATATGGGCATACAGTATCAGTCGGATAGGTGGTTCTGGTAATCCATTATGTATTAATACGCCAAACAACGTTTTATTTTCTTTATATTTATGCTAATGCTAAGTCACACAAACAATAGCTCCATTAGATCCAATGCATTGGTGTCAGTCAATGAATGTATACTCTACAAGCTGGAGAATAAGAACTGAGAGCTGAACATTTGCTTTAGGATATTCTTTCCATTTGACTTAACGGTTGTGCCTGTAGCACTTCTTGCCTCTGCTAGTAACAACACCTGCTGGATCAGGTTATGTGATAACATCTTTGATCAAATATATTTGATAGCATGCATAGATATGGTAGTTATACAATAATATAATTAGTACAGTACAACCTGTGACTGTCAACCTTGCCAGGTTGAAACCGATTAAACTGGCACAAGTATACAAGTATGTTTTCAACTATTTCAAAGTGATGGCCACGGCCTCCCCTTTGAACACCACTGCATCATAACAACAAAGTACACAGAAGGTCTATTCTCTACCCCGCCTCAGATCCAGCCAGTAGACACAGCCCTCTTGTCCAGCATCAAGTCCAGGAGTGATGTGCACCATTCTGTGGTCTCCACCAGCCCACTGCTCTACCTCACACACCCCTCCTCCCAGCCCCTGCGCCGAGCCCTCTCTCTCACCCTTCCCTGCCCGCCCAATCCTGACAAGAAGAAAGGGGCGGGGCAAGGGGAGGAGTCAGTACAGTACAATGCCCGGCCCCTCAGTGCTGCGCCACCACGGGACACGCCCTCTTCGCTTAGGCTGAGGTAAAATAAGAAGAAACAAACACATGGTTACATATTCACTTGTGCCAGCATAGCGCGCAAGTACTACTTTCGGTGCTGTCGGTATCCGTTCGACAGTATAATGGCAGGGCCATTAGCCAATGAGGGAGCACCATTCTCTGTGACGTCAACACCAACAAGTGCGACCTGTAATAAATTACAAGGCGCAAGTTGGCACAAGTTGCCCACCCACATACATACAGCACTGAACAGCACCGAATGTAGTACTTAGTACAAGTAGTATTACAAGTAGGCCATATATGGCCACGAGAGCACAAGACGCAAGTTTGCACCTCGACAGAGTGCAGTCTAGTTTAACTTTTTATGTTTTTATTTTCCGAATGAATGACCTACTTTGTCGTACAAGAGTGCTGCGCAAAAGTATAGTGAAAATAGGCCATCTACAACTCACTCGTGAGCTTGTAGATCTGCTATTTTCGGTAGTTTTAAATTATTTTAAAAGTGAAAGTGACTAAATGATAACTACATCGGATCCATTGGAACACATTTTTTTTTCTGTAAAGTAACGGGTTTGGATATCCACAACTTTCCAACATCCCATCGTGCATTGCGCAGAAGTTGCATGGAGCTTCCGGCGCCGCAGCCGAGTGTGATCTACAAGCTCAGCTCACAACGGTTGCATCTGCGACGCGACGCAAGCTTGTATGTCTGCTGTTAACCGGAAGTGTGGTGCAAAGCAGCGGAAAGAGGTGGATACAAGGTTTGCCGTGTCACTTCCTGTTTCAGGTTGCTGTGGCGTGAAAATGAACTGTGTGACTGATATGAATGTAAATGAGAACTGATTCCTCTTTCAGGACTCTGAGTGCCTCTGTGAAGACCCGCAGGGTGGCCTCCAATGAGCTGCTGCTGCTGCTGGGCAGGAAGGAGGAGCAGTGGAACGTTGTGGAGAAGGTGGCGGTCAGGAACATGCAGAATGGACTGGTGTCCTTTGAGCTAACAGAGAGCTATGGCAGGTAGGCAGGTATACAGCAGCGGTTCCCAAACCTTTCAGGTCGAGACCCAAAAGAGATGTTTACCTGGCCGGGACCCAAACTAGTGATCTAGATCGGCTATTTTCACTACTTCTTAAGTTGAAGCAGAATAGAAAGATATGATATTACTGTCAAACAGTAGCATGGATATAACCTGGTGGTAAGATCATCATCATCATAACTGTCCTAACTCTTAACTATCAGACTATCCTTTAACAGTTTTCGACTTGACCCGGGGATTTGGGCACCTGGGGAAACCCACATGAAAGAATGAAGGGAGACAAAAGAACAGCATTCCATTGCATAGTTTGTAGAAGCTTAACAGCTTGTTGTTATGCATAGGCCTAATGCAGTGGTGTCCAAAGTGCGGCCCGGGGGCCAAATGCGGCCCGATGAGAACTTTTATGCGGCCCCCAGCTACATTCCTAAATTGTACTGTAAACGGCCCATCAGCACACAGTCAAAAATAATATTTTATAGTATGATTTGTCAGGATGCCTTGTTCCTTGTTACTTATCTCATTCTGAAGGGGTCAAAGAAAGGCTATTTTGTTATATTCTTTACCTTACACGTCTGGTTACATTTGGTAATGTGAGTTTTGTTCAGAGAAAACACTTGACAAAAGACCATTGATATTAATTATTCCTGATGGTTAAATCAAATATTGTAAGTGCGATGCATAGCCTATATGACTTTGTTACGGTCTGACCGAAAGTACATTTTGTCAAGAGATGTAGTCGGCCCTTTGGTGTTTTATTATTTTCTAATGTGGCCCCCTTTGAAAAAAGTTTGGACACCCCTGGCCTAATGCATCATGGGTTTAATCTAGGTTCAGTTGGAAAGCCCTACAAGAAAAAGTTAAGAACTTTTTTTTTGTTGTCATTGTCTTAATGTTCAACCAGCGGAGTATTTGTGGACCATAGTTTTGCAGGGATCAACGGTACATCAATGAACACAATGATATCATTCAATATAGGTGCCAGTGGAAGTTGAAATAGGGAATGCTGCATGCTTGTAACACATTAGACACAAGGAATTTACTGTACATACGTATACCATGTGGTTGAGGTAGCATGGATAAAGCATTGGGGGACTGAATATAAGTCAGGTTTCATTACCGCAATGACCTGTTGAGCAAAAAGGATTTGGATAAGCAATCACAATATGAACAGCAGAGTGCAAAGAATTCATTGCTGGCCTTAATTTATCTTTCTTCTTTCTTATCTTTGTTAAATGAATTAGATAGATAAATTAATTTGAGCGCTATTTTACAGAACAATCCTTTTGATGAACACGTCATATCGTCATAGTTTGCTACTGTACATGTTCAGTACAGTGCTTCTCCTTTCTTATCTGAACGTCGTTTCTCAACAGAATAATATTCAGTGGAATAGATATTAATTCTCTGTTGCATGTGAATGGCCCTTGTAGTGGATTAATCTTTACTCCACTCAGCAGCAATCTAATCTCTCAGTTAAACTCAATTTCTTTCTCTTTCTGTCTCTGCCTGTCTGTCTGTCTGTCTGTCTGTCTGTCTGTCTGTCTGTCTGTCTGTCTGTCTGTCTGTCTGTCTGTCTGTCTGTCTGTCTGTCTGTCTGTCTGTCTGTCTGTCTGTCTGTCTCTTTCTCTCTCTGATCCCCAGACTGTTAGTGGTACGTCTCCTCTCCTCAGTGCGTCCTTCACATCTCATCTCCCTGGTAGAGGAGCTTGAGGAGTCGATCTGTCGCCACGCCGTCACTATCATCCTCCATCATCAACTCAAGGAGCCCCACGTTGTCCTGGTGACGGCCCTGCCCAGCAGAGACCTGAGCTGGGAACTTGACAAACTCGGGGCCCAGGGCTACGTGGGCCCTCCGGGGCCCCCGCCGGAGATTCCCATGTGCGAGGGAGACCAACTGCTCATCCGTTTCAGTGGCAACATCACCTCCACAGGTAGGGAGCAAAAAGCATGTGTAAAACCATTTTACAGTTGACATGTGTAAAACCATGTTACAGTTGACATGTGTAAAACCATGTTGCAGTTGACATGCTGTCACAGTTATTCTTTGTTGTTCTACCATAAATACCAACCATAAGAATAAAAGCTTACCCTGATTGAGGTTTCCTTACTGTCTGGTGATGAATTAATGTCACAGGCTTTCTGAAACACACAAACTTGCATAAGCCTAGAAGAGAGCAAAAAATACAATATGTGCTGGGAAATTGGAATTGCACTCTAAAACATTTGACTTCATACTCCAGAGTTTATGAGTATAGCATCCCCCCGCTCTCCTGTATCTTTTCCCGCTGAATCTGTGCTTTATGTTTTGAACAGCTAGTAGAAACAATATTTCTCTACAGTGTGGTTTACGTCGACACAAACTCCAAAATCTAATCCGAAACCTACAGGACGTACAGTAATTTACTGCAGAGAAAACAATGACTGGAACTCTTTTATCTTCGGCGTACTCCTCTGTTTGAGGCACCAGGAATGTGTTGAGAAACAGATATTTCGTGATAGCAAACAACAATTACAAACACAGATGCACGCATTCATGCATGCATGCGTGCACACACGTACACACACACACACAAACGTACACACACACTAAGTAGGTGACTATGGCAACGGCATGGCCAAGACCCGCTATAAAGCTGTTCCAGGTATCAGGTGGGGTCAGTAGACTGCGAGTTAACAGCCCTGCCATGTCAACACTGCCTTATCTTTGCCACCGCTTGTTGCCACAACTCCAGATGCCATAAGACCTTACAATAAACGTGATGAATTATATGTTTACAAAAGAGGCCGCTTGCTCAGGCCTGTCTGTCCGGCCGTTTTGATGTGTGGAATGTTAATGTCAGTGTTTCTGGAGCTTCGGCTATCGCCGTGTGTGTGCGCGGACCTCTTAATTTACACTGTCGATATGTTGTTTGCTCAGCTTTGAGGTCTGTGCTGAAGAAACTCCCACTGAGGCCTATTAAACCTGCTAAAACGGTGAAATCGCCCATGCTGCCGCAGTAATACCCCAGATGTTCTTTATACAGTGGTTATAAGTCCTTTGATGATGTCGACAGTATTTAAGCCTTAAATTGCACCTAGCTGTGTCACTATCACACCTATGATCACAGTAATTCATGTGGTATTATATGGCTGTCATACAAAAGCTACCAATTCACTTGTAAAGTCGACAGTTTTCTTCAAGTTAGACACCCTGGTGGCTTAACCTGTTTGTATTATGTCCTCATGAGTGTGACTTCCGGGATTTGAGTAGAGGTTGAGGTTTAAGGCCTGTATTGCAAGCCATTCCCCTCTCTCTCTTTTCTTCTCTCTAATACACAGTAAAGTCCTGAGTGTCAGCCTACTTAACACTCTTCTGACTACATGGTAAGACTTGTTCACATTCATCTCGGGTTTATGCTTTTGAATAGGAACCCAAGGCAACCAGAATGGCGGAACATACGAGCGGATCACCTTTCACAGTCAGCATAAGAATCATCTCCTCTTGCGTCTGAGGGAAGTGGACCCATTCGGGAACTACAGTTCAACTCATTACAAGGGCACGGCCAGCTTCTATAAGATTTCCAGAGACCAGCTGGTATGGCAAGGTGACAGGACAGTCCCTTCCAACATTAGCCACCTGGGGGAGCCCATGTGCAAGCTGTCGCTGACTTTACCCAAGGTACTGTACTACAAGCTACTGTATATAAAAACCTAACAGAAACTCTATATTACAAGGACACTTTGAAACCATTAAGACCTGAGGCTGACAATTGTCTTCTAAATCCAGATACCTGAAAAATTAAAGTTGCTATATCAGTGGTGCTCAAACGTTTTCATATAACCCCATATTATGCTTTTGGACATCAAAGTGATTAAAAAAGAAATTACACCGATGCTTTCCGGTTCTCTTAATGGGTTAAAACCATGCAGAAAGAAAACATTATTAAATGTTGTGGCCATCCTGTTCCCTTTCAGAAAGAGAGAACCATCAGCCGACCCATCAGCACAAAAGTGAAGATATATGACGAGACGGGTCAGTGAAATGTCTTTCTCTCTTTCCCTTGTTTTCTGTCGTTCTCTCCATGGACACTCCGTACACTATACTAGCCAATATAGAACTGTCCATTCTTCCCACCAACTCCCTTCATCCCTCCATCATGCAACAGTGCCTCAACATGTGCCTCTGTAGCGCCTATTTAGATTTCCATTATTGACAGCAAACTCTCCCCTTTTCCTCTGTGTCTCAGTCAGTCTCTCCGTCTGTCTGTCTGTCTGTCTGTCTGTCTGTCTGTCTGTCTGTCTGTCTGTCTGTCTGTCTGTCTGTCTGTCTGTCTGTCTGAATGAATGAATGATTATATTTTTGTGTCTGGCTGCCTTTCACAGCCCATCCCTTTATGGGATTATTGAGACACAATTTCAAGAACAGTATTTCCAGTGCCAACATATACTGACACACAAAATAATAATAATAACTAGAAATACCGTTCCTACGAAACAGTGTGGGCTCGCTGCTCCCTCATTGGCTAAAGGCCCTGCCTTTGTACTGTCGGACAGAATAACCTGAGTATATAAAGATTCGGGAGATCCGACAGTACAAAGGATTGGTGATACGTACCCGCATACTTTAAACTTCTGATAAAAGGTACATACATAGTCTAGTATTAGTAGTCCAATATTCTGAACTGACTCCACTGTCTGTCTCCCAACCCCCTCTCTCTCTCCCTCCCAGTGGCGTCAGTTCAGAAAAAGGTAAGGTATGGCAACACGTGCAAGACACCAGTCATGTTGCCATACCTTAGCAACAGGAATGATACATTTATTTTAAGAAGTTCCATTTTTTCCCCCAAAGATTTCTATGGTTTCTTGGGCTGGATATGGCAGTCTGGAACAGTTGTTCAAGTGCAGCTAAACTTGGCATAATATAGTAAACGTGCCCCAATTAACAATGTTGAATTGCACATGTGCAGCTGACCTGCGGAACCTGGGCATATACAATTCCGTCAAGATGGGGAGAATACAAGTGTGGAGAATATAATTAATACCTTGTTAAATTTAGCATTTGTAGTTATTTTAATGTAATTTAAAAAAACATAATAACCAGCACAGATAGACAAAGAGACATTCATGGATTTATATTTTAAAGTAACTTGTATTCTCCCCCCCTGGACCCAGGCCATGGCAGCTGCATACCCCTGCCATACCCAATTGACGCCCCTGCTCCCTCCCTCCCTCCAGAGCCTCTGTCAGACTCCGTCCTCTCCTGGCTCTCTGAGGAGCTGTCGGAGGAGGAGGTGGCCCTGCTGGTGCTCTCCCTGCGCCTGTGCCGCAGCTCCACGCAGCTGGTGAGGCTCCGTGCCGGGGCCTGCCTGTCGGCCCAGGCCTTCCACCTCCTGGCCCTGTGGAGGAGAGGCACGCCCGCCGCACAGCACCACACCACGGCCTCCCACCTCGCCCGCTGCCTGGAGAAGAGCGGCAGGCCCGACTTAGCCAGGGAGCTGCTGCTACGCAATGGTGTCAAATAAACTACAAGTACATTTACTCACTGGAGTTAGGGAAAGTGATTTCAGTTAAGTTTCAGTTTCAGTTCTCATGTAGGTGACCGGCGGGGGCCTTCCTCCAATCATGATCAAATGGGGACAGGCCTTGGTGCGCATAATTCTGGGCCATTGACCCCAATCGGCCATTGACCAGAACTGAAACAGATTTTTTCAAAAAAATTCAAATATGGACCAAACACTCTATAGTAACTAGCTATAATATCAGAACATAGACCCATTTTGTTATTTGAATTTAATAAAATCACTTACACTACCTTTAAGTAAAATCTTGAGCTATTTACCTCAACATTTTGGCAGTAGTTTTACTTCTACCCCACCATATCTCAGAGGCAAATATTGTACATTTACTCCGCTGCAATTATTTGAAAACTTTAGTTACCAGTTACTTTGCGGATATAAATTATAATCTATCTATAAATGCGAGAAGTCTCTGTCTGTCTGTGTGTCTGTAATCCGCGTATCTCGAGAACCGTTCGTCCCACTGGCTTCAGATTCGGCACACGCGTTCCCCGCCGCGGCACGGAGTGCAGTGCCGGGTCTCGACCCGACCCGACGCGCGGTTTTCCCGAACCGGCGCGAACCGTTCGGAATCTCCTTATGCGGGGTTGATTGTTGACATCAGGCTGTTCCGGAGGAAATCGGCGAAAGCTCTGACTCATTGTGACATCACTTCATAAAAGGCTCTGACATCACGTACGCCACATGAGTCAACAAAAAATCTCTGTGAGTGTGTATATGTATGTATGTAATCCGCGTATCTCGAGAACCGTTCGTCCCACGGGCACGCGCGTTCTCCATATATGGGCATAAAATGAATGCCCCCATATATGGGCATAAAATGGATTGCAGACAGACAGATACAGATATCTCCATATATGGACATAAATGGACAGAGGCAAACAGATGGTCAAAGATCTCCATATATGGGCATAAAATGGACGCAGACAGACAGATACAGATATCTCCATATATGGGCATAAATGGACACAGGCAAACAGATGTTCAAAACGGGTCCTATGACAACAGGTATAATGAGGTTTGCATTAAAGGGGGAACCGGCACTGTGTCTGCAACACAGTTGGAGGCACAGACAGATACTCCATATATGGGCATAAAATGGACGCAGATAGACAGATATCTCCATATCTGGGCATAAAATGGTCCCAGAACTATAACTGCAGTGATCTCCATATATGGACATAAAATGGACGCCGACAGACAGACAGACAGATACAGATATCTCCATATATGGGCATAAATGGACACAGGCAGACAGATGGTCAAAACGGGTCCTAAAGGGCGGGGCATTCATTCCCTATTTACATTGTTCCGAGTTGGCCAGGTCGCCGACTAGACGCAGCTTCTAGTATTATAAAACATACATAAACCACTTTAGCCCTATTTCATACATAGGCTCACAACGCGTCGCGATGCGAATCGTTGTGAGCTTCAGCTTGTAGATCTGCTATTTTCAAACATTTTTTACTTTTACTTTTGGTACTTTAAGTAGGTTTTTGATGCCAATACTTTCATACTTTTAACCAAGTACATTTTGAATTCTGGACTTTTACTTTTAGCAGAGTACCTACCTATTTGTACTTTGAAGCATTACTTGATGTGAGTACTTTTTCCAACCACTGCTGCTACGGCAGGCTGCAGCAGCCACCAGAGTGTTTTTTTTTTTTTTTTTTTTTAGGGGGGGGGTTGATAATGATAATCATAATGGCTTTAGTATGAGGTTTAGCTATGGCTTTTAGCGGCAGGGAATTTATAATGGGACCACTGTGATAAGGAAATATCAGTGCGGGCATGTCTGCAAAATAAGCTACTTGCAATGATGTGTCTCGTCCACATGGGGGCAGTGTTCGCCTGTCTCTGTAACATCCCTGAGTCTGGTGATGCTACAATGTTTCATCCACATGAGGTCAACATTGGCCTATCAGATTCTTTGCTTTGTACCATTATCCCTGACTCTAGAAACGCTGCTGCTAAATATTACATTCCTATGGATTTTAAAGGTTGTTGGTTATTTTTACTGACAAGTTAAATGTAGCAGTCTAACCTTTTTGACACTGAAGCTCTTTGTGGTTTGCATTTTACCAGGATTTAAATATGTATCAGTTGTTGTGAATGTCAAAACCATTACATTTCTCAGTTTTCTTTTAGTTTTTACTTTTTGGACAACACTTGTCTTTCTGCATTAGACCAAGGGTCTTCAACAGGGGGTCCGGGACCCCTAGGGGGTCTTCTCAGTCCTTCAAATCTTTGTGTGATAGAAACCTTTTTTCTCTTTTTCCATATTAACCACTTGAACCCTATATATTCGGAGAACTTTGGACAAAAATAGCCCATCTACAAGCTTGCTACGAGGCTTTGTGAGCTTGTAGATCTGCTATTTTCAGCAAAGAGGTTTGGTGTAGAGGGGGAAATCAGCAGACTAAGTACAGAGTGAAAGGTCAAGTTTATTAAGTATTGACGGTTCAAGTGGTTACAGATATGATAACACAAATTGACATGAATCCAAAATACACTGATGATTGTGCTTTCAAATGATGAAACTATATGGAATCTGGGGGTCCCTGCTTCATCACTGTCTCAACTAAGGGGTCCTTGGCCTGAAAACATTGAAGACCCCTGCATTAGACAATTTGGCCATATTTGCATGGTGGCCATCTTGCTCGCACATGTGAAACTGTATGTTTTCCTTTGTATTTTGCTGTTAGTTTCCATGGAGCTGCATGGAGAGCTGGCTAATTGACAGCATCAGATAAGAGCTGGCCTGCCTCCTCTCTGTGTAAACACTGAGATGTGACCTCTTTTACAACTGTCAGTCCACACAGACTTGACAACTGATTGCACGAGGAAGCATCCTATATATGGCAGTGTTTCTCAACCTAGGGTCCAGGCCCCTTGGGTGGGGGGCGCCAAAGATCACAGAGGGGGGCATGAGGCAAAAAAAACAAAAACGTGTTGCATTGAGACACGTTGTGAGGTAGTAGATCGGCTATTTTCGCTGTTCATTGTAAGAGAAGTATGCCTATACTTGGAGGGCTTAAGCGGTTAACATGTTTGATAAACACAAGTGTGTGCATGGAGCATAGCCGTGGGAAGTCATTTACTGTAGGGGTGGCTGAACTGGACTGGACTCCTCATGCACGTTTGTGCAAAACGATTTCAGGTTTTGTCCGGTTTTGTTTTGAGACATTGAGACTGCACGTGCCTGTTTCATATGTTCATTAAGTTCCCAACAGATCCCCAAACCCCTAATTAAATGAACAACTTTAACCCTCACATCCCTATTCTGAGGAGAACTTTAGCCAAACATAGCAGATCTACAAGCTCTCAGCGCCTCGTGCTGCGAGGCGTTGAGAGCTTGTAGATCGGCTGTTATTGGCAAATAGGTTTGGTGTAGAGGTTTAAAAAAGAGCAGGTCAAATTGACTAAGTATAGACAATTTAAGTGGTTAAATGAAAAAAACATATTAACACGCATCCAACAGAGACTGATGACAGTGCTGTCAAACAAGTCTATGAATCTATCTATGAAATCTATGAGAATCTGCAACACAATTTTATACAATATGTAGTGGGGGTCCCTGCTTTATCTCTCTCTCAACTAAGGGGTCCTTGGCCTGAAAATGTTGAATACCCCTGAGGTAGCCTATAGCCTGCTGTATGTATTGTATGCGTACGCAGCTTTTATCAGATGTAAGCATGGGGGGGCTCCAAGGAGAAAAGGGTTGGGAAACCACTGTGCTACTATGGCATTGTATAAGGCATTCTACGTTTTCTGTCACGTTAATTCACCAGCGAAAGCGCGCTGAATTGCAATATGAGTCACATCATTTATTTCCCCCACGGGAGTTCATCTCTAATGATGACTGGCAAGCCTCACTATAGGGGGGTTTTCTCCATCTCAGCAGATTCACCGCCTCACGGAGGCTGTGGCTAATATGTCTCAATCAACAAACAGACAAACAAACCCACTGTATCAGCGAATCAAGGTGAAGTTCCGACGGAGCTTCTCCGTCTCCGCTGCTTCCCCCTGTGCACACACTGTGTGCAGTGGTGTAAAGCAGGGGTCTTCAATGTTTTCAGGCCAAGAACCCCTTAGTTGAGAAGAGAGTTGAAGCAGGGACCCCCACAACCTTTTCATAGATTCCATATATTTTCATTGTTTGACAGCACAATCATCAGTGTATTTTGGATTCATGTCAATTTGTGTTTTCAGATATTTAACCACTTGAACCATCAATACTTAATAAAGTTGACCTTTCACTCTGTACTTGGTCTGCTCTTGTTACCCTCTACAAAACCTCTTTGCCAAAAATATCTGATCTACAAGCTCACAATACCTCGCGCTGCGAGGCGTTGTGAGCTTGTAGATCAGCTAAAGTTCTAAGAAATATGGACACTAGGGTTCAAGTCGTTAATATATAAAGGGTTAGGGTTAGAAATGCGAAAAAATGTTTCTATCGCACAAAGATTTGGAGAACCCCCTGTAGTAACTCTGAGGACCCCCTAGGGGGTAAAGTGACTGAGTACATTTACTTAAGTAATACAACATCCATCCATCTTCAACCGCTTATCCGGAGTTGGGTCGCGGGGGCAGCAGCTCCACCTGAGAGCTCCAAACATCCCTCTCCCGAGCAACATTAGCAACTTCCTCCTGGGGGATCCCGAGGCGTTCCCAGGCCAGTTTGGAGATGTAATCCCCCATCTGGCCCTCGGTCTGCCCCAGGGTCTCTTCCCAGTGGGACATGTACCGAGGACCTCCCTAGGGAGACGCTCGGGAGGCATCAGTACTAGATACCCGCCCCGAACCACCTAAGCTGGCTCCTTTCCAAGTGAAGGAGCAGCGGTTCTCAGAGTCTCACGGATGACTGAACTTCTCACCCTATCTCTAAGGCAGTGGTTCTCAACCTGTGGGTCGGGACCCCCAGGGGTGTCCCCAAATTAAACATTGGCCAAATTGTCCAACATCATAGATGCAGACATTGTGAAAATAGCAGATCTACATGCTCACAACGCCTCGCAACATTGTAGATCTGCTACATTGTAGATCAAAATGTAGGCCTAATGCCTCAACTCTTAGTGCTCGTCAGGGTGGGGGGTACCCAGTTAAAATATGACTATTTTGGGGGTCACGGCCTGAAAAGGTTGAGAACCACTGATCTAAGGGAGATGCCAGCCACCGGTCTGAGAAAACTAATTGCGGCCGCTTGCATCCGCGATATTATTCTTCCGGTCATGACCCGCACTTCATGACCATAGGTGAGGGTAGGAACGAAGATTGCACGGTAGACAGAGAGCTTTGCCTTCTGGCTCAGCTCTCTATTCGTCACAACAGTGCGGTACAGCGACTGCAATACCGCTCCTGCTGCACTACATCTCGGATCCAAATATTGTACTTTTACTCCACTACATTTATTTGAAAACTTCAGTTATAAATTATAATAGGCTATTATAAAACATACATAAACCACTAGCTTATATACCTTGGATATTTCAAACATGCACAAAATGTACATAGGACCCGCACACCATATTCAACTTGCCAAAAAAACTATTTTTATTAAGCATTCTAATAAAAAGAGTTTTTTTTGGCAAGTTGAAGATGGTGTGCGGGTCCTATGTACATTTTGTGCATGTTTGAAACTACGTTGACCCCCGCCTACGCACCCATCTCTAAGCTCTAATCATGTGTGCATAAGACTGAAACTCCACATTTGAAACTTTTCTGGAATTCTGGACTTTGAACTTGTAACAGAATATTTCTATATTGCAGTATTGATAACCATTTACTTAAAGGGGAAGACCACCCATTTTCAATATTGAACTATGTCATTAATATAACTTAGAGGAGTTGTGTGGAAATAGTTCAATATTGAAAATGGGTGGTCTTCCCCTTTAAGTAAAAGTACTGAGTACTTTTTCCACCACTGACTTGTGTGTGACATTCTGGAGACCCCCCCAGGAGCAGCTGGATGATGATAGACATTGCATACAGATCCATTGCTGTAAATAGGGTGAAGGGGTGGGGTGGTGGAGGGGTGTGCAGTTAATGAAGTATATGAAGATATGTTCTGTATGTACTGTACTGTCTGTATGTAGGCCTATACAGTGGTGCAATGGTGATTCAATGTTTGGGGGGTCGCGAACGTCGCTCAACACCTACTATACAGGTTACTGCACAAAATGTACATAGGACCCGCACACCATATTCAACTTGCCAAAAAAACTATTTTTATTAAGCATTCTAATAAAAAGAGTTTTTTTTTGGCAAGTTGAAGATGGTGTGCGGGTCCTATGTACATTTTGTGCATGTTTGAAACTACGTTGACCCCCGCCTACGCACCCATCTCTAAGCTCTAATCATGTGTGCATAAGACTTGGATATTTGAAACTCCACATTTGAAACTTTTCTGGAATTCTGGACTTTGAACTTGTAACAGAATATTTCTATATTGCAGTATTGATAACCATTTACTTAAAGGGGAAGACCACCCATTTTCAATATTGAACTATGTCATTAATATAACTTAGAGGAGTTGTGTGGAAATAGTTCAATATTGAAAATGGGTGGTCTTCCCCTTTAAGTAAAAGTACTGAGTACTTTTTCCACCACTGACTTGTGTGTGACATTCTGGAGACCCCCCCAGGAGCAGCTGGATGATGATAGACATTGCATACAGATCCATTGCTGTAAATAGGGTGAAGGGGTGGGGTGGTGGAGGGGTGTGCAGTTAATGAAGTATGAAATGCTAACAGGTGGAGCTGATGGATTTACCGGAGGACTGATTATTACCCCTTTTCACTCTCTCTCTCTCCCCCGCATACACCCCCCCCCCCCATTCCCCTTTGTATCTCTGTCTCTCCATCTCCCAACCTGTCATCTTGTTTTACAGGATCTCTTCTCCATCCTCTCCTCTCCTCTCCTCTCCTCTCCTCTCCTCTCCTCTCCTCTCCTCTCCTCTCCTCTCCTCTCCTCTAATCGCAATTATTTGACATAATCACAATCATTTTGGGATAATCGTCATAATCGTTTACATGTTGAAAAATGTTTATATATGTTCAAACAGTATCAAGTAGATCGGCTATTTCCACTATCAATGTTCTTTTTAAAGTGTAAAGTTGTCAAATATGTCCTTCATGTCTTTGTATATTTAGTTTATGTGTCATATCTGCCACTTCAAAGCCTACAAGCCAAACAGAAATGTAATTGTCAACGACAAAAACACAATGAAATCGTTAATCGCAATGTCATAATCGTGACAGCCCTACTCCTCTCCTCTCGATGCGATCAATATCTGTATTTCTCCCATCGCTTCCATTTTTACCCCCCTCACTTTAACCCCCCTGCTCGTGGCAATGCTAGCAGGAGAGCTTTGTGCCTAGAGTGGTGTAGCGGGGGGTATCATTAGCCTGGCATCAGCCCCTCCAAAACACATGCACGCACGCACGCACGCACGCACACACACACACACACACACGCACGCACACACACACACACACACACACACACACGCACAAGAATGAACACACGTTCACAAACACATCCAGGCCTTAAGCTTGGCTAGAGAGGTAAATGTCACGGAAGGGGCTCTGACAGCGTGAGGAAATAGATTTTTCTCTTTTATTTCATCACACGCACGCACGCACGCACGCACGCACGCACGCACGCACGCACACACACACACACACACACACACACGCCCGTGCTCTTCCAGGGCTCTCTACATTATTGAAAAGGCCACGCAGCAGCAGTGCTTGCTGGGAGGCATGCAGCCTGTGGTCCTGTGGGGAGGAGGATCAGGATGGCTGATGAGGTGAGGCGTTCCCTGCCGAGCCACGCAGCATAAAGATATCCTGATTAAAATCATCCCCGTGCACTCCATCATCTCATCATGAGTGGAATTATATATATATATATATATCGTCATTGTTGTCGGGTGAAAACCTTGTATGTCCAAAACCGTTTTTAAAATGATTTAAATGAGTGAAAACAGCCAGTGTGTGCTTGTAGATCTGCTGTTTTCACTACTTTTGTGCGACGGCCTTGTACGATGAAGCAGGGCTTTGCTTTGCGAAAGAACATACACATTTGAAACATGGAGATACGAGAGACTGTATATCGTCCCTGTCAGATGGAAACCTTCTAAAACCGTTACTTTTCAGGAGAGAAAAGAAAAGAAAGAAAAAGGTTTCAGTGTAGTTAGTATTTAGTCACAAGCTCTTGTTAATTAACAATACTTTTCATTGGTTAAATATATTTATACAACTCACAGACCTGACTTAACCACGTTCAGCACACACACACACACACACACACACACACACACACAGTATAGGCCTATACCTCATTTGATGGGTAGAACATACAGAAGGCCAGGTGTCACTCTGGGACACTAATGAGACCACCCACCGTTTCTGTCTATTTTTTGAACGCAGCTTATTATGCATGTCTCATAAAAAGTTAAATAAAAAAAGATGAATGTTCATTGTATTTAGTTGCTATGCTACATAATTTACTTGATGGCATACACACCTGCTTCATAGTAATTAAGAGCAGAGTGCATTCACAGCTGAGTCCTCATGCCTATTTTATGCTCCTTTGTACGATGGTGTCACACACAGAAGACAGCAGTTCATTGCAAACCTGTAGATCAGCCATGTTCAGCATGCAACACCATCACAGGACAAAGTATAGACCAGGCGCAGTTTAGTATGTGAACCGTCACAGCTTGACCGTATCTCTGTCTGTCTGGCTGTCTGTCTAACGCCTGACAGTGTGGTTCCCCTGACACATCACTGTGACATCACAGGTGATATCACATGGGTATATATCAATAAAGGGTATAATAAATGAAAAGTCCATATATGGGCATTCCTATACGCCCTTATGCCCATATATGTAGATTCCTGATGTCATCAATATTAAGCCCATATCTGTGAATACCAATATAATTTATATGTCAGTCTAACCTATAGACTATACATATTAATCTCCAATATGCGCATTCTCCATATACATTGATCTCCATATATGGGTATCAGGGACCTCCATTATGGGTAACTGATCCGATACATATTAATAAAGAATAAATGGGTATTCCCAGGATCTCTTTTATGCCCATAGATCCCTGATGTCATCGATATACTTCACTGGCCAGATGGCCAAGACATGGCCCATATCAGTGTGGCTGTGTTTGGATAGGGATCTCCATGTATGGGCATAAAAGGGATTGTATGTTGTGATGTCATGGGAACCACTCTAACAGAATCCCTTTTATGCCCATATATGGAGATCCCTGATGTCATCAATATTGAGCCCATATCTAACAGGACTTCATATGGAAATGCCCATATATGGAGGAAGACAGCCCATACTGTATCTGTGTGGGTGTGGCTGGTTCAGACAGGGATCTCCATGTATGGGCATAAAAAGGATTGTATGTATGATGTCAGATGTGATGGTCGCCCTGAGGTGTCTTACTATGCATACAGCAAAGGCAGGACAGGCATCCAAGAAATAAGATCTGAAGAATGTGCTGCAGCAGTTTATAAGTTGTGTAAAAAATAAAAAATAAAATGCTGCACAGAAAGGGATTCTGGATTCTATGGTAATAATAAATGCCTTATGAATTTTAGTCTTAATCTTTTATACATTCTGGCACGGTGGGAGACCATCAATTATAGGGCTTATAGGAGGCAACTTAAAAATCCCTCAGCCTCGACAGTTTATGCACAGCACAGTAAATACCATCCGTCTCAGGGCTATTTCCTCTCCGGAGTCATAAGAGTCACAGTCAGAACATAACACTGTGTTCTCTACCATGTGTTCAGAGGCTTGGCGCGAAGAGAAACTAACACAGTCTCACATGTCAGGAGCCAGATGATAACAGCAAATCTGTTTCCACCAGTGACTGTAAAAACCTATTGAGGAACATGAAAATATAAACAAATATATAAAATAAAAATTCATAGATTTGTTGTGCCACTTTAACCACCTTCAAAATCTCATTCCCTATTTTGGGCCTGATTTTTTTTTTTAAGAAAAAAATGTAATATTTTCGAAGGTTTTCAAATACGGGGGCTGAAGCCAGAGGCTAGCTATGGAAAGCTTGGGAACACTGCATTTGCTTTTGCTTTTGTACTGTATGAAAATGCTAAACATGGAGCATGGAGGCAAAGGTGTGGTTGGATGAATTGGGATCCATGGACCCCTAGGGGTCCTTGAGGGCATTCCATGGGTCCCGAACAAAATGTGTTAGCATTAACAGAACTGTCAACCATTTTCGGTGTCCCCATAGACCCAAACCCCTTGTGTCTTATACTTGGTCTCCCAGATGGTCATATTGTCAATGCCAATCATAAGAGGCTATTCAATGTGTTAACGTTTGCTGCCAGGAAGAATATTCTCCTATTTTGGATCAAGGATGTTGCTCCTTCCAAAAAATCATGGCACAATATTATAATGGATTGTATTCCTTGTGAATACATAACATGTATGTTACACTCTAAGATAGACGCCTTTTATAAAATCTGGGACCCCTACTTAAGATTCATCGGTATCTGCTGTCTGCTATCTGCTGCTGTGCTTAAAGGGTTCCCCTGTCGGCCTTGACTTTTATCTGTCGCTGTTTTACTTGTCTTGAAGTTTCTCGATTGATGCTGAACTGTGCTCAGTGTATCTAGTTCCGATTTGGGTCGGGCGCCTGCCCTCTCCATTCTGAGGGGGTCGTGGGGGGGCTGGGGATTGATTGCTTCGCTCATCAAGTATACAATTTTCCATTCTACATGTTATTGCCTGAGCTTATGATTTATATTTTTGTTTTTGTTGTTCCAGTTTGTTTGTCTCTTTCATTTTCTTGTATAGTGTTGTTATTGTCTAAATAATGTATGTCTAAAAATGTAATAAACATATTATTCAAAAAAAAAAAAATGTGTTAGCATCAAACCAGATTAACCACGTTAACCCACCTAGAGTATACTGTATGCACTGGGATTGGCTATATGAAAATAGCCTATCTACATCGTGCTGCAATGCCACACGTGGATTGACTATTTATTTTATGTTTTTACACATTTTCTATGGGAGACGGTGGTCTGCGGACAGAATCACTGCAGTGACCTTATCTTGGAGGCCTATCATGTGTAAGAGATGGAGGCAGCTGCCCTGCTGCTGTCCAGTGACATATGAAGAGCAAAATGACTGCATGGCCGCCATGTGAATATGGTTGATTGAGATGAGTGGGAGAAACGTTAAGATGGCTCATATCTCAGAGGATATCAACTGATGCATATACAGTACAGTACCCTGGCTCTGTGTGTGTGTGTGTGTGTGTGTGTGTGTGTGTGTGTGTGTGTGTGTGTGTGTGTGTGTGTGTGTGTGTGTGTGTGTGTGTGTGTGTGAGTGAGTGTGCGTGCGTGCGTGCCTGCCTGCCTGCCTGCCTGTCAGGCATCAGGCATAGTGTGTTCAGTGGTCTGTGTCTCAATCTCCCTCCGACCCTCGTTGCTCGTGTGCATGACCCATGACACGGACATGACTGCACATGTACCTCCATGCTTGCCCTTAATATTTGTCTACTCAAAATAACACATTGATACTGTGATTATGTGGTACAGAGGGAAGTCAAGGGAGGGTGAGGACAAGGAAAGACAGAGCGAGAGAACAGAGAGGGGGGGAAGTCGACTGAATGATCACAGACACAGACTGTAGAGCAGTGGTGTAAAGTAACTAAGAACATTTACTCAAGTACTGTACTTAAGTACACTTTTGAGTTATTTGTACTTTACTTGAGTATATCCAATTTACAATACTTATACTTCTACTCAACTACATCTCGGCTCAAAATATTGTACTTTTACTCCACTACATTTATTTGAAAACTTTAGTTACTAAGTTACTTTGCAGATATAAATGATAATATTATAAAACATACATAAACCACTTTAGCCATATTTTATACATAGGCTGTTTGAAAATAGCCAATCTTCAAGCTTGTAGATCTGCTATTTTCAAACATTTTGTACTATTACTTTTGGTACTTTAAGTACTTTTTGATGCCATACTTTTATTCAAGTACATTTTGAATTCTGGACTTTTTTTTTTCTTTAAATGTTTTTTATCCCACGGTTTTTGTAACCCATTTTTCTCACCCGGTGACTACCTAACCTGTAGTCCTGGTTTCCGCTCTCCCGCTGCCGCGGCAGGGGACATTGGGGAGCACCCGGCTGGCTAGGGGGAGGTAGTATAGAAACCAGGACTACTGCATGTTTTTGTGTGAGGGCCTATGCCCAAGGAGACACGGGGAGAACATGCAAACTCACCACAGAAAGGCCCTATCGCCAACCCCACCTAGGGTGTGGGTGCTGATGACACAGGTGGAGGAACACGCCCCCAGCGCCCACAGCTTCCCCCGGCGGGAATCGAACCCAGGACCTTCGAGCTGTTAGGCGAAGTGCTAACGACTGCGCCACCGTGCCCCTGAATTCTGGACTTTTACTTGTAACAGAGTACATTTACATTGCAGTATTGATAATTTCATTTAAGTAAAGAATGTGAGTACTTTTTCCACCACTGCTGTAGAGCTACCAGGGTGTGGAATCAGCCCCACATCTAGGTTGTGTGTGCATGCGCGTGCGCGGGCTGAGTGTGTGTGTGCGTTCTCTGCGCGCGCGTCTTATTCCTGGCCTTGAAAAACACTTAAGCTTCAACAAGGGGGCTTAAGCTGTTATATTGCTATCAGATTCACATGCAGGACGCAAACCATGACCATGTTACAGTGCTTCAAATTAGACCTGCTTTGCTGGGTGTTCCGGTGGTCTAGTTCCTCAGTACCAACAGTACCAGTGTTTTATCTGTATTCAAGCCAAGCACAGCCTGCGAGCTATGCTGTAGTGTAGGGCACACAGTACACTAGCAAATCCTTGTTGTCGGGTGGAAACCTTCTATGTCCAAAACCGTTCGGTTTGTATTTATCGTTTTAAAAATGTTTTAAAATAGTGAAAATGGCTGATCTACAAGCACACAACGCCTCGCGCCGCGAGGCGTAACAGGCGTTGTGTGCTTGTAGATCTGCTATTTTCACTAGTTTCGTGCGACAGTCTTGTATGACGAAGCAAGGCTTTACTTGACAAAAACATACACATTTGAAACTTGGAGATACAAGGTTTTTGCCCGACAGTGAAGAAATAGACATATTTGAGTGTTTTTTCAAGGTAAAGAAGGGGGGAAAAATCGAAGCATTCTTTTTTCTCATTTTCAATTTCTGCAAATGTCTGCACTTCTATATCCATTAAGCCATCCATTTTGCTTTATTGCTTGTAAGTTCAATATCTGTGGCTGTCTTTTTAATTGCATCATTGCATCTATCACCAGAGGGGTATTAGTCATAGTCATATTCAGTATAATTCTCATCCCAAAGTACAACACCGACACATTTTAGTCTGGATTTATAAAACACACTTCTCCGTTTTGTCAGTCAAGTGAATACCCTTCACTCACACTGATACAACCGTTATCATTTTCATTCATGCAGGTGTGATATTGTTTTTCAGATTGTTTCACAGTACGACCTTTAAGTGAATTAGATTTATTATTAAATCATTTATTACTGTGAAAAACACTGTCAAGGACATCATTCTTATCTCGAGACAATGTCCAATTTCAAATAAACGTCCTCTAACTTTAATTCAATTACTGAGAGGGAGCTTCATGGCAATTCTAGGTTTTATGGTGAATTCATATTGACTCCCCTGAATAAAGACAGAGACCCAGTATTGTCTACACTGCTGGCTACACACGTCTAATGCTGGAATATGCCGTTCCTGTGTGACACAGTTCCTTGACCTAAACATACTCAGACAGAGGTTCTCGTGGTACCCAGAGGTTCATGGGCTTGGGGTTGCGCCGTTGCGCGCACTCAACTGTGTCTTGGCTTTGCCAGAAAGCTTCCAGGTCCAGAGACTGGATTAGATATCTTTAAGATTTTAGTCTGTTTGAAATGTGTGGTCTAGGCCTACTGATGTGGTATTGATGTTTTTTTTTGTAATTCAGTGTATTAAATGACAACTGTCTTTATGAACCTGTAGCGATGCCTGAAAAGTCAATAAACACTTCTCACACTCTGCTGCCCGCAAAATAAATATTAAGCTCAATATAAAATTACAGCTTCTTTGATGAGCTGTTATTTAGCTCCAAAAACAAAATGATGGACGCCTTTCAGCGAGTGCAGCCGCAAACACTCAGCTCTGTTTCTGTTCGATCAGCGGGGTTTGCTTTGTAAAGTAATTATCTCAAAACTACTGTCCATTTGTTGAGCAGTGGAGCAAAACTACTCTAACAAGGCCCTCTGTTTTGTCTGTGCACCTCCATGCACTGTATGCAGGTCACACTGTCCTCTCATTTGGCTACCAGTGGGTGCTGAAGAGGCTCAGCTAAGCACCCCCTAGACTGAGCAACATAGGCTATCAGCGGTCCCCAGAGGTGGAAAAAGTAATAAATGACTTGCAAATAAAAGTCTACTTTTAGAAGTACAACATTTTTGGTATCAAAATGTTTTTAAAGTACCAAAAGTAGAACGTTCTCATTATGCAGATTATCCCATTTCACAAGCTTGTAATGTAAAAAATGCCTCAATAGCACAGTACTTGAGTATGTACTTACTTAGTTTACACCACTGCTGACCACCTAACCACTTAAACTCCAGCATACATTATTCTGGGGGGGAACATTAGCCAAAAATAGCAGATCTACAAGCTCACAACGTGTCGCTATATTTGCTCAGAATGCTCGCCTCAGAAGTTTGACTCAATCTATTCCATTGTGAAAATAGCCGATCTACATGCTCACAACGCCCCGCGTTGCGAGGCTTTGTGAGCATGTAGATCAGCTATTTTCACAATTTCTGCCTCGAATATTTGACAATTAGACCAATGTTTGACCAGAGGTACTAAAAAGGTCTTTAAAGTCCTTAGATTGTCACTTTAAAGATGTGCAGATACCCTGTATACACTTATACTGTATCTCTGTTTACTGTTGAGTGGGAAAACGACGTTAATAATTAGCTAAACATCTGGCAACCCCTCAAAATAATTTGCAGACTCCCCTGGGGAACCCGACCCACAGGTTGAGAACCAGTGAGCTACAGTATAAGGGTTGATGTGGCTGAAGGAAGGGTGACAACATGAGGGCAGATAAAAGTATCAGAGCCAGAAAGCTAACAACTCTGTCAGCAGCACTCACACACATACTGTTCTCTTCCCGTCACTCTGTTCCCCGTGAAGACACATAGACTGATGGATGCCCTTGCAAACTTGAAGGATAAACTCACTCATTCCCATGAGGACACAAACATCACTTGCAAGTGATTGCAATGTGAGCACGCACGCACGCACGCACGCACGCACGCACGCGCACACACACACACACACACACACACACACACACACACACACACACACACACACACACACACACACACACACACACACACACACACACACACACACACACACACACACACACACACACACACACACAACACGGATCGAGTAAGCTGATGCAATCTAAAGTATATTGCGGTGGTTATTATGATGGTGACCCCGGTGGCACACATGCCGCACTGTTTTGACAGCCGAGAAGAGAATGCGGAGAGGGAGATTGATGACATTATAATGTATTGTTGAAAGGGACGACAACAACAATGAGCCACACATGATCCGCAGTCCAAAAGACAGAGAGAGAGAGATGCGACGGTGTGGCCTTGTGGGGGCAATGTCATTTCCATTTTGTCCCATGTCCCAATATGAATATTACTATAAGGCAAGTTCTTGACTGACAGATGGATGCCACACTGTAGGATAGGAAACCTTATACCAGGGGCGTCAGTTGGGTGTGGCAGGCGTATGCAGCTGCCATACCCTGGGTCCAGGGGGGAAAATAAAAGTTACTTTTAAATATAAATCCATGAATGTGTCTTTGTCTATCTGCGCTGGTTTTTATGTTGTTGAATTACAGTAAAATAACTACAAATGCAACATTTTACAAAATGGTCACTTTAACAAGGTATTATAAGTGTATTCTCCACACTTGTTTTCTCCCCATCTTGACAAAATTGTATATTCCCAGGTTCCGCAGGTCAGCTGCACAGGTGCAATGCATTATTGCTAATTGTGGCACGTTTACTAACATGCCAAGTTTAGCTGCACTTGAGCAACTGTTCCAGGCTGCCATATCCAGCCCAAGAAACCGTAGAAATAAAATAAAATGTATAAAATGTACTTCTTAAAATAAATGTATCATGCCTGTTGCTAAGGTATGGCAACATGACTGGTGTCTTGCACGCGCGTGAAGGCGCGCGTGCAAGACACCAGTCATGTTGCCATACCTTAGCTGTTTCTGAACTGACGCCACTGCCTGATGAGATGAGATGTCTGCATTCTATTTCAGGAGTCTGCCATGTACTCGCCCTCCTGGCCCTGATGTACCTTACTTATTGTAAGTCGCTCTGGATTAAGAGTGTCTGCTAAATGCCTAAATTGTAAATTGTAATTGTAAATTGTATTGCATTGGGTTATTCTTATTCGTATCTAGTTCCTAAGACTATCTTTTAACATTTTGAGTATATTGCTATGAATTATTTGATCCATTTAGACCTGAGGACCCGATTCTAAAATGTCTTCTAAATAGTCGAGTCACAGCCTGAGGTTCTGTGACCATCCTCTGGGAAGGATGTTTTGATGATTGATTTGACCTCTATGGACCCTTTATAAAAGATTTAGCCCCCAGGCCTCTCGCCAAAATCCCGGCATTTTTTTCTAGAGGGCCGAATTCAAAATGGCGCCCGGCGCCATCTGAACTTTTGATCGAGATACCCTAGAAACATGTATGAAGACACTTTTCCATACAAATCAACCACGAGGATTCCAAATCTGACACCATTTTAATCATAAGACCTCATTTTGGCCCAGAAATTCAACATGGCCGCCATCCAGTAGAGTGAAAACGTTTGAATAGGAAAGTAATTTATTTAGGGTTTGTAATTTTTACACACACAAAACACATATCAATCTGAATCAGAGCATTCTGTGTCACTGGTTTCTGAATCATCAGATTCAGATGACTCCACCCTCCTCCTCTGTGCATCATCATCATCCTCCTCCTCCTCCACATCCACCTCACTCTCAGCATCCTCGTCCTCTTCAAATGGCCCGGTGCAGGTAGGTGTGTTGGGAGTGTGGCGGACAGGACGACAGCAACCACCCACCAACTCCCAACCATGTCCTAGTGGCGAGGGTTGGTGTTTCAGTGCGGGATTGCGCAATAGATATGCCAAATAGTTAGCGCGGTGGCAGTGTTGGCGTAGGCTATCTGCATCTGGAGGGAGACAGAGAAATGTTTTTTTCTTCATTGTCTTCCACTTGGCAGCACGGGCTTCAGCCATGGTGCTACTCTTCTTGTCTCCATAGATCACCTGTCTTGTGAATTAAAAGAGCTCTTGTTCTACGTCCTTCTCAAGGTCAAGGCTATCTCCACACCGTGAGAGCTGCTGCCGTGCCACAGAGCTCTTTGCCACCTTGTCATCATACACTGATGATTTTCCTTTGCCAAAGAAACCTGAGTTAACATCACAGCCTGTAAAACAGTGTAGCTGCACAATGCAGTCTGCCATCTCTTCTGTCAGCAGGCCACGACAGAGGACTGTCTCTTTGTTTCTCTTGATGCATAACATGCCAGGGAGCTGCCGTGAGATGGCCGATGCTGCGACATAGACATCGGTATCAGCTGCATCAATAACAACAGGGCCACTATAGCCTGACTGCCGCAGACCTGCATAAACAGTGAAGAGGATGGTGTCAGCTTCAGACTGCTCAATGCTGTAGTCTTCCATCGGTTGTTGTGTTGACAAGTTGATGCAATGTGGGCCAACAGAGTAGACAATCTCTGCATTCACATACACACAGTAGTGTTTTGAATGCCTTGGCAGAGGGGAAGGGGTCATTCAATTTCATGTACGTGTTGGGTACATGTGTGTTACCATGTACACGCAGGTCTCGTTCATCATCATTTAGTTGAGAATGCTGCATCGTATGGGTCATTCACACTGATATGGTGTGGATCACAATGGCGGGCAAGGATGATGGATGATACCTTGTGGCAGAGCCCTGCAACGGGTGGGGTACCCGTGGGTACCCGACGGGTACCCGTGTTTGACGGGCGGGTACGGGCGGAATATATTCAACTATAAATTTGCGGGTACGGGGACGGGCGGTGCGCGACTAAACACGGGCGGGTGACATTTTACTGTGAAAATCAGACAACTGTTTCTGCCTAAAACAACGTCACAAGAGCGCACACATGCAGTGAGCAGCAGGACGACAGAACCACGGCATGCATACGTCAAGTCACACACATGGAGCAGCGGCAGCCGGCTGCCTGGAGCGCACACACTCACAGTGAGGAGGACACCGTCACACAACTGAATAAAGTGGCCGCGAGTGATCTGCTTGCCTCGCGTGCGATGTAGTTGAAAGGTGCATGATTGTATAATATCCACGTGATTCCACGACTATTAGGAGTTCCTTTATTATCGTCACATCATGGGTCCGGTTTGGTTTAGATTACCTCGGGCTGTTTATCATGAGAGAACACAAGACAGACAGACAGCGAGTGGCGTTCCCTTCAGCTGTAACCTCGCCCACCAGGCTTTCAGAGCAGGGCCGGATCTAGCCTCTAGTAGTAGGTGGGGCAGCAAGAAATGATAGGGGGGCACCTCCAGCCCACGCCGTGAGGCGTGGGCGGAAAAAAATGGGGGGATCAAACCCCCTAAAACACCCGAAATGCATAAAAAACAAAGCATTTTGGCACACTTATACCTATAACACGCATTACAAACAACAGGCCTTACACCTATCTCTCTCTGTCTCTATATATTCTAGTAGAGATGGACTGATTGCAAAATTCTTGGCCGGTACCGATCCACCGGTTTTATGAAGGTCTGACCTGCCAAAAACGATTTTCCGATACCGATTTCTTTAGCTATGAACTAGAAAATAGGGTTGCTCCAATACCCTTTTTTCAGGCCAAGTAGGCCTAGAAGACATACTTCAATTTGAGTACCAATAAGCTAGAAGAACACTAATGCCAAATCAATCACAAAAGTACAATATCCAAAATCACAGTCAATATCCAGTCTAATATGATATGGATATAATATTGATGCCAGCTGATCATTCACTGTAAGGCCTAAAGTTAAAAATACATACTACTGTATATATTGTATAATTGCTGTGCCATTGCTTCTGTCTGTGTCACTGTTAGAGCTGCACGATTAAGGCAAAACCGTTATTTTAAATTATTGGTATACATATTGAGATCATTTATTTCAAATATTAATAATATTATTATTGAATAAATATTTTTTAACAAGCAAAACGATTGTCTTAAAAGCTAAAATAAATAAGGTTGCATTCATTGTCTTCAAGGTGAGAAATGTACCTTGTGTCACAGTAGTCTGACTCTAGTCTATTCCTTCCTTTCAAATATTTAAGGGCAAAATATTACCTCATGACCCTGGCTGTTGCTGTTGTTTTGGGTTGTAAAACCTCTGTAAGGGACTTAAAATGTTACATAATTCATTTCTGTTGCTTAATGTACTTTGTGAAACTATCGGAGGATACTATAACGACCTTTAACAGGCTTCACCTGGACATGCATTAATTAATCCAGCGTATGGACAGACACAAATGACACCACGCAAAGTGAACTGACTTTTTTTTTCCAACAACAGAGAAACGGGAGGTGGTTTTCCTTTGAAACTGGCTAAAATAAAGGGACATTTATAGGATGGCTTTTTCTGTCGCTTGCAACAGCTTTTGCAATGCTGTTGCTTTCTGTTAAATGAAAGTGAAAGTAAACTCCTTCTGCATGGACCGTCTGGACTGGAGGCAGGAAAGCCTTGCGATGCTTTTTTTTTTTTCCTTCTTCTTTGAGACTACATTGACACAGGATTATGGAATATATCCTTACATTGCAAAGGTAATCAGCATCATCTGTATTCTGTTGTAGGCTGCCACTAAGTAGACTGGCTGCTATTTGCTATGTTTAAATTAGTCCAGAGCATCATGCTGTGCACCGGAATTTATGTCAGTGACTGTCCGGTCACCGATGCGGCCGGTTTGATATCATACCGGCCGATTTTTGATTTTTGCATGCCATCATGTTTGGTGGGGCAGACAGGGCATTTAGGGGGGCATTGCCCCCCCTTGCCTATGCCTAGATCCGGCCCCGTTTCAGAGAGCTGTAAAAAGCTGGATATGTGCTTCGCCGTATGACGGTGCGTGTCGAGCATAGCAGACATGCAAGCTCACAAAGCTGCAAGTTCCAACATGTTGTGAGCTTGTAGCTCTGATATTTTCAATGCGCGACACCGTCGGATGACAAATACAACTGCACAAAGCAGCGGAGGCAGAACGCATCAGCAGCAACAAGCTGTCGCGACAGTGTCAGATCATGATACAATTTTAAATTAGTATGATTGGTTTTAAAGGTTGTTCTACTTTATCCAAATAATAATAGACCTATTAATAATAGGCTTAATAACAGCATTTTCCGACGGCGTGCAGTAGGATTCGCTGGGGGATCAACTATGGAGTGAAAATGGAGTGCGATGCCATTGAAAGAACGCACGCACGGCTGTAGGCTATTTACTTTAATGCATGTAATCACGGGTAGCGGGGCGGGCGACGGGTCCATTTTTTGACGGGCTGGGCGGGTCTGGTTTTGATTTTTTAATAATGACGGGTAACGGGCGGTCCACGGATCTGATTAATGACGGGACGGGCGGGCGCGGGTTGTCAAAATTGGACCCGTGCAGGGCTCTGCCTTGTGGACATAGTCCAACCACTTGTATGGGCTGCCGTCTTGTGTCTGCCGATCTTCTGCTGATGGAGTTGCCATCCTCCAGATCATGCCCATGTCAATGAGAGTGACATAGGGTTCTTTGATATTTATAGTTTGGAGGGAGAATTTCTGGATGAGCTTGCTCTTCTGTGTCTTCCTGTATTTGCCATTGGGGTTGAATAAGGCCACATATTCCTCAACAACACGATGTTCCAGCAACTCGGGGAGCTTGACAAGCTGACTGTCTTCAACCAGGTTGATCACTGCTTTGAGAGCCTTGAGTTCCTCACTGGGCTTCTCTACACATGCATCCTTGGAAAATGTCAAACGTTTGCTCAAACTGACAGGTGCATGGAACGGTTTATTCTTACTGAACACCTGGTTCTGCAAGAAGATGTTCAACTTCTCCTCTCCTGCAGAATGGGCTGATTTAAAGTCCGCAATGAGCTCATCAGAGGCAGGCATGGCTGACTGTAGGGTGCAATCAGGTTCTGCACGCACTGCTTATCTTCTCACATCCGCTTCAGGCCACTTTCTGTGTGCTTCCCTTGGCTTCTTTTCGGGTGGCAAGAGCGTTGTCAGCAGCTCTTATGCGGGCCACATTGTTAACATTTCTGGAGTGCACCAGCAGCTGCTTTTTATTCTTGAGGATGGAGAGCCTGCCTGACTTCCTTTTGCTGCCCTTGTTCATTGTACATTCAATACACATGTCCCAGGCCATGTTGGAATAGGGGTTACCTGTGATGGACTGAGTGAAGTTAGTATGAAGGAAGGCAACCTGTTCAGCAGGGAGAGCTGTCAGCATCGCCCAGAAGTCAGGCAGCCACCTCCCATACTTATTGTTGTCGTATGCTACCATCCACGGCTGCATAGCAGGCAGAGAGCTGACATACTCTTCCCAGTTGCAGATATTGACTGCATGCACATTCTGCATTAGCGCATCTGTCATGGACAGGAGGAGGTCCCTCCAGTAGTCTGCCATGTCACTGACCTCTACTTGGGAGAAAAGGTTGGTGATGAGATTCTTGAGATCAGCATCATCCTCCAGTGCTGCATGAGCAGCAGCACGGCTTTCCTGGGAGAGACTTGTATTCCTCAGAATATCAAGATTCTCTCTTGTCTCCTCTGTCAGGTTGGGTATTAGCCTCTCCTTGGCCAGCTGACTCATGAGTGCCTCATACATCAGCCTCAAGCAACGCAGCCCCCTCTTATAATGCTTGCCTTTCAGTGCGCAATCAACAGATCCCTCAGAAATGACTCCTGCCGTGACAAGTACATCTCCTAGCTCACTCCCCTTGTAGCGCTTGTAGATGGCACTCATCATCACACGCTTTCTATGTTGTTTGTCTACCCCCAAACATATTATGCAAAGGGGGAAAAAAACACACACACTTTGAAATTCAAAAGTTATGTTTTCACTCTTCTGGATGGCGGCCATGTTGAATTTCTGGGCCAAAATGAGGTCTTATGATTAAAATGGTGTCAGATTTGGAATCCTCGTGGTTGATTTGTATGGAAAAGTGTCTTCATACATGTTTCTAGGGTATCTCGATCAAAAGTTCATCTTTAGAGATGGCGCCGGGCGCCATTTTGAATTCGGCCCTCTAGAAAAAAATGCCGGGATTTTGGCGAGAGGCCTGGGGGCTAAATCTTTTATAAAGGGTCCATAGAGGTCAAATCAATCATCAAAACATCCTTCCTAGAGGATGGTCACAGAACCTCAGGCTGTGACCCGACAAATGAAAAAAACGTATGTTTCAATATCAGCGGTGCTCAAAACCTTTAATGTGAAAGACCCCTAGAATGATATGTATTTGACCACAGACCGCACCTCAAAATATTTTTTCCCAGGGGCCCAGAGAAAGAAAGATTTGATTTAAAAAATATTTACTGTATATATTCAAAAATGTGCACAAATGTTCATGATTTTTCAATAAATAGCAGATCTACAAGCTTATATAGCGTGGCACTCGGTGCCGCGCTATAAGCTTGTATATCTGCTATTTTTTAATATACTTTGACTAGTATAAAATAATGGTAAAAGTCGTTAAAATCTAAATTGACACAGATGCTTTCCAAGTCTAAATAAATAATAATAAATAATTAAATGATTCTATACTGTTGCTTTCTGTGTAAAGCACCAACCTCACACAGACATAATTATTCGTTATACATACATACCTGGCAATAGTGGGGGGGGGGGGGGGGGGGGGAAGAAATGTCTCATTCTCTTTCAGTTATCCGTTTCATGCTTCATTTAACCCGTTCTCTCGCATTTCAGATCATGTCGTAAAACGTCACGGTTGAACGGCTAACTTCTTTTACATGTAAAAAACGCTTGCAGGTTCACGCTCTGCTTTGCTTACTGTACATCACAGGTTTTATATATATATAGTTACAGTGGCACATCTTGTTAGCCTCTTCCCTAAGAGACCGTCTGACTGGCTGACCTTCCAATGAACTTTAGCCTCTGGTTATTATGGCCATGGTTGCTATTGGGCCTTTTTGACAGCAAGACAACGTGAACAGTGCTGTGTGTGTGTGTGTGTGTGTGTGTGTGTGTGTGTGTGTGTGTGTGTGTGTGTGTGTGTGTGTGTGTGTGTGTGTGTGTGTGTGTGTGTGTGTGTGTGTGTGTCTGGGACATATCTGACTAGTTATGATATTTATCTGGCCTCGATCAGACCCTCTCTTATTAATCTAGGACGTCCGTTTTCGTGGGCAGGATTTATGTTGGTTGAATTCAGGTGATCTGACTAGTCGGTCATGGCAATTGAAAGAAGAAATTAAATTAGCAACTGAAAGGATAAAGTATTTATGACAATTATCTTTAAGGTTAAATCAGGTGTAAAGTCTGGTAAAGTTCTCATTATAATCAATGAAGTGGTAATTGTTCTGTAGCCAGCATGCGGGGAAACAGTGACACCTGCCAGGCCATTAATGAGAACTGCCGGAAATTTGGCACATCCTTCCATCCATCCATCCATCTTCAACCGCTTATCCGGAATCGGGTCGCGGGGGTAACAGCTCCAACTGAGACTTCCAGATTTCCTTATCCTGCGCAACTTCCTCCACTCCCTCTGGGAGTATACCAAGGCGTTCCCAGGCCAGTCTGGAGATATAATCCTTCCATCTGGTCTTAGGTCTGCCACGGGGTCTCCTCCCAGTGGGACGTGCATCGAGGACCTTCCTAGGAAGGCGCTCGGGGGGCATCCGTACTAGATGCCCGAACCACCTAAGCTGACTCCTTTCCAAGTTAAGGAGCAGCGGTTCTACTCCAAGTCTCTCGCGGGTGATTGAACTTCTCACCCTATCTCTAAGGGAGATACCAGCCACCCTTCTGAGAAAACTCATTTCGGCTGCTTGTACCCGAGACCTTATACTTTCGGTCATGACCCACACTTCCTTATTGGCTTTATTTCAAAAACCGTCCGCCTGCCGCCTGACTACCCATTTAGGCCTAGAATTATTGAATGTTTTAACCAGTGAAAAATAGCAGATATACAAGCTCACAGCGCGGCATCGAGTGCCGCGCTGCGAGCTTGTAGATCTGCTATTTTTTTTTTAAGTCGTGAAAATGTGTGCAAATCTTTGAATATATGTATTTTCAAAGCGAACGTTTGTAAGTCAAATTTTGCTTCTGGGTGGTCCCTGGATATTTTGAGATGGGGGTCCGCGGCCAAATCAATATCATTTTGGGGGTCCTTCACATGAAAAGGTTTGAGAACCACTGACATAGTAGTCTCTCAAGAACAGACTAACTGAGCTCCAGTTCAAGTGAAAAGGACCTTTTCTTTGATGATGGCCGGCCAGATTGCTGACATAGAAACAGGTTTAAAAAATAAAAATAAAAACCTTAGAAGGATTCAAAAGACACTTATAGAATCGGGTAAAAATTATAATTTTCAAGATTTTTCAATAGTTAAAGCATTCAATAATTTTAGGCCTAAATGGGTTAAAACCATTTCACAGAACTCCACAGGTTGTGGAAAGGTCCTGGTTATTGAAGGTTCTAAAGGTTCATAGTCAAAAAGAGACAATATGGCATGAAGAAGAAGCAACGGCACATGGTTACTATGGCAGAAGAAATCAACACCATGGTTACTATATGGAGGCACAGAACCACTCAAGCTCTGATATCCTGTCCATGGACACAATGTGACTGGAGCAGGTGTGTGCAAAGGAAATGACCTTTCTAATTAATTGCCAACACCCACCGTGCAACATGTCTGCATCATTGATTTGGCATCATTCGGGTGCAAATAAGCTGGGCTGGGTGCTGTACACTGTGTGCAGTGAGTGCACTCAATTAAGAGTACATCGTCTGTAAACACAGCATTCTACAGTAGCTCCAAGTAAACCATGTGACCTAACAGTAGAGTGGTTCTCGACCTTTTTTAATTTCAAGGGCCCACGGTTTAATAGGCATTTGGCCACTGTCCCCCGTTTGATAAGATGTTTTATCCCTGGGAACCGACTCCACACTGTAAGGATTTTACAGTGTTCAGTGTGCATTATACAGTGTTAAGTTAACACAATTGGTTCAATTTGGACCCCCTGGAACCTTCTGAAGATCCCCTGTATCCAGACGCCCACAATGAAAACCAGTGACGCTGTCTAAATTGCGTGCCCACAGTAACTGTTTTCAGTGAGTGTCTGAAAAACGGATTTTAGTTGTATGTTAATGCTTTGGAGATATGCAGGGCACAAAGAAATTAAACACAATTTTAATGGGTAGCCTACGCTTCAAAAATACATTAACCAAACAAAAAAAAACATTGTGGGAGCTTTAATATGGTGATATTATTTTCTGGGCTTATACTAACTTGGTAATTGAAGAACATTTCCAAAGTCATAATGAATGAGTTTTCAAGGTCACAGTGAAAAGCAGGGTAATGGCGGTGGTGGTTGAAGAGACGTATATTAAGTGACCCGTGATTAACAACTGGCTGCAACTGTCTCCACACAAACAGCTTAAGTAATTGCTATAATCTGTTTACAAGTGCGTGCGTGTGTGTGTGCGACTGTGCGCGCACGTGCATGCATGCATGCATGAACTCATGTTTTTACTTGCGGGTGTAGAGATTAGATGCATATCCTGGGCAGTGTGAGTTTGTGCGTGCGTGCGTGCGTGCGTGCGTGCGTGTTTGTGCACAATGTGAATAAACACCACGGGTGACAGACCCTGGCTACCATACAACACCACAGCAGTCATAGCAACATGAAGTATTAAGATCATATAGAGCCTTAAAAGGCAATGCTACATGCACAATAACATCAAACTTGGAACACGAATTAAGTGTAGTTCATAAGAATTGCACATGTCTTCCTTTCTTGCTGTCCCTCTCGACAACACAGAGCACTCTCTCCTTTTCACTTTCAATTAGGCCTACTTCTTTTTTAGCCCCGCTCGCGGCAGGGCTCCAAGGACGGCAATGTAGGCCGGTCGACTGCTCCTTCAGACGTGGAACACATTATTAAGCATTTAACCGCTATTTTATGCTTTAACTATTAAAAAATAGCAGATCTACAAGCTCACAGCGCGGCACCGAGTGCCGCGCTGCGAGCTTGTAGATCTGCTATTTTTGAATGTTTTTGATCTGCAAAGTCTTTGAAAATGTTTGACCCAATTCTATTAGTGTCTTAAAATCCTTCAAAGGTTTTTGAAAAATGCATGTTTCTATACACATCAGTGGTTCTCAAATCTTTTCATGTCAAGGACCCCTAGAATGATATGTATTTGGCCGCCGACCCCCGTCTCAAAATATTATGTATCAGGGGACCCTCCCCCCCCCAGCTGTGAGCTTGTACATCTGTATAAAATAATTCCTGGTCTTAATGCCATATTAAGCATTATTTGATGCTTTAACTATTAAAAAAGCAGATACTGTATACAAGCTCGGTGCCGCGCTGCGAGTATTGAAAATATTTTGAATTTTTTGACTTCTAAATCCTTCTAAGGTTTTTTGAAAAATGTATGTTTCTACGTCAGTGGTTCTCAAACCTTTTCATTTCAAGGACCCCCAATTTGGCCACGGACCCCCATCTCAAAATACTTAGTTCCAGAGACCTCCAGAAGCAAATTTCTTTTGTCTAAAAATACATATATTCAAAGATCTGCACACATTTTCACGACTTTTCAAAAATAGCAAATGGGTTAAAGGGCCATTTCACCTCTGGGGCAATATCTTATTTTATTGTTGTTTGGGACACAATCAACACAAAGTTATTTTTTGTGTTCAATCTGTGTTTTGAGATATTGTAGTATTTCAGCATGAATGATAATGCATTTTGCATCATATGATGCAGCATGATGACTCATATGATGCAAAATGCATCATCATTCATGCTGAAATACTAAAATATCTCAAAACACAGATTGAACACAAAAAATAAGTCAGGATTGTGTTGATCTTGTCCCAAACAACAATAAAATACGATCTGGTTGTCCCAGAGGTGAACTGGCCCTTTAAGTCCCAAAGAACAACATGTCAAGCCCTGCTGGCTGGATGTCTTGAGGACGACCCTGGTCGTTTTATGATCTTTGCGCTGGCTATTCGAAAATATTTCGTCACTTTGTACCGTGCTGCCAGGTCTATGAAAACAAGCAACTATAGGCTTAGTTTTACCACTTTACATCTGTTATTTGAGAATAGCAGATCTCCAAGCTCAAAGTGTGTCACATTGCGACACCTTGTGACACCTTGTGAGCTTGTAGATCTTGTAGATAGTTTTTAAAATATTTTAACAACATAACATTTGTATGCATGGGATCCCTGGCACAAAGTACTTGAGATGTTGAGAAGGTTTGAGAACGACTGATTTATCACAAACAGGGCCAGCGCAAGCCACTGTTGCGCCTCGGGCAAAAACTGAGGCTTTAGAAGCTTTAACTAAACAGATCCTTTAAATCCTCAACCCAGCTGAAAGCTCAACAGATCCTTAAAACAAATATGTGACAATGAATGGACTGAGACAAGGATGTCCTCCCAAGATTACAATGTTCTATTAACAGTTCTACTGCCAGATTTATTATTTATTTATTGGGGCTGGTGCCAGCAAAAAGCAGCTTACCTTTGCGATGTTATAGAATATTATCTATTGATAATTGTCAAACTAATTCTTTCTACAATGGACGCTCATATGTGTACTTGAGCCAAGCTGGCGGCAGAGGGCAGCCTTATGCAAAGATTAATGTGAATTGGGCAGCTCCGCTTGCCATACATTCAGAGCATAGACATTTTCTAGAACAGATCCACAGAAAACAGCCAGGAAGTGATTTGGGACTCCATTATTGTTTACGGGCGGTGGATTTTTTTGCGATCAATAAGGAGACACATTACTGGCTAAAACTAAAGACATTCAATGTATATTTTCTTTTCTTTTCTTAGCCAAGTGTGTAAGTGCACAATATAGTTTTAGGTAGTTTTCTTTTTTCTTTTCTTTAATTCTAAAGATTAGGTTATATTTTATTTCAGTTCAGTTCACTAACATGGTTTTAGATTTGAGTTCAGTTTGAGTCTTGATATACATACGGACATCTACAGATGTCTGGGGCTCGGTGCGGTGAGGCATATATATGCCGGAGAAAAGCAAGTCGACAAAGGGTTAAACGTGTCACTCCTGCATGAGAAGTCAGCCAGATGATCGAGTTAACCATGGCTTGATTGAAGCGAGTCACATCTGCCTCAAATAATCTTCTATGAACGAATATGGACATTATGCTTTCTCATCTGCAACCGGCGATGGGTGGTCTGAGTGAGTGTGTGTGTGCGTGTTTGCGTGCGTGTGCGCGTGTCTGAGTTGTGGTAATGGTGAGTGTGTGTACTTGTGATGTGTGCTTGAATCTGCTGTGCATGGGCATGGTAGCATAAACTACATCTGTAAGTGCACTCATGCAGACTGTGTGTGCGTGCGTGTGTGGGTGCGTGCGTTTGAGTCTGTCTGTATGTATGTGTGCATGCATGTGAATCCGTGCAGACGCACATGGGTATGTTTGCATGCGTGTGTGTGTGTGCGTGCGTGCGTGCGTTTGTGCGTGCGTGCGTGCGTGTGTGTGTGAGTGTGCGTGCACTCTGCACTCTGCCAGTACTATGTGGATCTGTCATACAGCTGTCACATCCAGTTTCAGATGACTGTTCCTCAAACTGGGCCAGTAAGTTCCCACACAAACCCCACATCCCCCCTGCTTGCCTGAATGCATGCAGCATTCACGTCACTCAATCCTATACCAGCCACGTCCCTCTGCCTGCATGTCACCCATCCTATACCAGCCATGTCCTCTCACGTCCCTCCATCCTATACCAGCCATGTCCCTCTGCTATGCATGTAACTCCATCCTATACCAGCCATGTCCCTCTGCCTGCATGTCACCCATCCTATACCAGCCATGTCCTCTCACGTCCCTCCATCCTATACCAGCCATGTCCCTCTGCTATGCATGTAACTCCATCCTATACCAGCCATGTCCCTCTGCTATGCATGTAACTCCATCCTATACCAGCCATGTCCCTCTGCTATGCATGTAACTCCATCCTATACCAGCCATGTCCCTCTGCTATGCATGTAACTCCATCAGGGACGTGCTGGGCCCCTGATTCAGCCCGGGAAAAAGAGTTGGAGAGGCCCTCATTGCGCGCTATAGAGAGAGATCTCTCTCTATAGCGCTGCTGCAACTCAAAGAGTTGCCATTTCAGATCATTACAAGTGACAAGCCAGTGGGTTATATTTCGTCGTTGTCGGGTGGAAACCTTGTATGTCCAAAACCGTTTGTTTTGTATTCCTCATTTAAAAAATGTATTGCGTTGTGTGCTTGTAGATCTGCTGTTTTCACTACTTTTGTGCGACGGCCTTGTATGATGAAGCAGGGCTTTGCTTTGCGAAAAAATTTACACATTTGCCCGACAGCGACGATTTACTTTGTTGGCCGCCCAGCCCCCAAAATGGAACAAAGGCCGACATTTTATTTTAAATTTGTTCCTAATGGCCGGCCTGGCCGGGAATGAACCGGCCATTCGAGAGTTGTCCCGCTTTTCCAAATGGCCAGCAGGGCCATCCTATACAAGCCATGTCCTCTCACGTCACTACATCCAGTACCAGTCATGTCCCCTCTACAATTTTCAATTTAGGCATTTGGCAGACGCTCTTAATCCAGAGCGACAAGCAAGGTAATACATATACATCAACATCAATACATCAATTGCATAGAAATAGTAAAAAATAGCTGGACCAAGCACCTATTCAGTAAAAAAAATAATCCTAAAAACATGCTATCTAAATTACATGTACGGTCATTGAGGGTAGGCGAGTGCTACGGTCAGTGCTATGGGCTAAGGTGGAGTCTGAAGAGGTGAGTCTTCAGACCACGGCGGAAGCTATCCTATAATACCCACGGTCCCCTTGCATGGACGCCACTATATTCTCTCTCTTCATCTTGTTCTCCCTCCCATAACCTCACCTCTCTGTCTGCAAAGTACCCCTCTCTCTCTCTCTCTCTCTCTCTCTCTCTCTCTCTCTCTCTCTCTCTCTCTCTCTCTCTCTCTCTCTCTCTCTCTCTCTCTCTCTCTCTCTCTCTCTCTCTCTCTCTCTCTCTCTCCTGTCTGCATCATTCTCCACTCTCCTGTCAAAGAGACAAGTTATGGGTAATTTCTCCGGTGAAACAATGCTGTAGAACTCCCACAACTGTGGGAGGCCAGAGTGTTAGAGCACTACTGATAGACTTGAAGAGGTGTGCTCCGGCCTCTACACACACACACACACACACACACACACACACACACACACACACACACACACACACACACACACACACACACACACACACACACACACACACACACACACACACACACACACACACACACACACACACACACACACACTGCACGGCAATTACGTTTTTGCAGCAGATGAGAAATTAATACATTCAGTCGCATGCTCGATCTATTAAGTGCCTTTACAATGAGTTGAACGATTGAATGATAAATGGTGTGTGTGTGTGTGTGTGTGTGTGTGTGTGTGTGTGTGTGTGTGTGTGTGTGTGCGCGTGCGTGCGTGCGTGCCCACGCTTGCATGTATAGCCCTATATTCATGCATGCGTGCATATGTGTGTCCTCACTGGAGGGGCGAAGCGTGACATGTACTGTAGCCAACGTGTACGTGTACAGTATAGCCCCACTCCCCCTACCTCCACCCCCCCCCCCCCACTCAAGGGCGACCAGCCCATTACAGTAATTAACTGAATGGGTTGGGGGATGGGAAAAAAAGGGGCAGTGTGGGAAAAACTGGGGATTGAGAGAGAGAGAGAGAGAGAGAGAGAGAGAGAGAGAGAGAGAGACAGACAGAGAGGTGGAGGTACTGTTCGGTGGTGGGGGGACTCGGGGGAGGAGAGGGTGGAGGTGGTCCATTTCTGCCGAGGCAGCTTGTGGGTGGGGGCACCCCGTCCGTCCATTCGTCTGTCCGTCTGTCCGTCCGTCCATCCGACCGGCCGTTAATCCCTGAGTGACTTTCACTGCGTACAGTAAGTAGCGCGGTGTGGGCCAGCAGAGCAGAGCCCCCCTGCAAATTAATCTAGCAAAGAGCCCGGGACGTGGCCGCGCTGAACCCGTGCTTTACAACTCTTCCCCGCTAAGGAGAGAGGGGTGGGGTGGGGTGGGGTGGGGGGGAGAACGGAGATAGAGAAGAGAGAGAGAGAGAGAGAGAGAGAGAGAGAGAGAGAGAGAGAGAGAGAGAGAGAGTGAGTGAGAGTAGGGGTGGGAGGGGGAGTGAGGGAGACAAGGATTGGAAGGAGGGTAGGGACGTGCAGAGAATGTTAGAGAGGCAGGGGCTGACATTTCTAAAAGGGCTTTTTGGCTCACAACGCGTCGCGCTGCGACGCGTTGTGAGCTTGGAGGTCGGCTATTTTCGATGCTTGCTTTCTACACAGAGAGGGCAATTCTCTCAACACAAGATGCTCCATGTTCAAGTTCTTGAGAGTTTGGACAAGGCAATTCTCTTGAATGCTGCCTTCGGTATATGGTATGGAAAGGGGGGGCATTTGTATTTCTTTCACCATAGTAAAAACTGCATTCATGGTCTGGAGAGGGCACTTTTTTTTACAGACGGGTAAAAGGGCAGGGGTCAAGGGGGAATCTTGTTCTTTCGATGGGTCATTCTTTCGACTACCAGCGTCGGCAGGTTAGCTGCTCACCCGCGTCACGGTTACGGAGGTTAGGGTTAGGGTTTGGGTTAGGTTTAGGCATATTAGAGGTTAACATTCACCCGCGTCGGCACTTTAGCATTTCACCAGGCTAACATTCACCCGTGTCGAAAGAATGGACTGTCGAATTGGGATCCTCCCTATATGTTCCCCAGGTTCTATGTTCACCACAGGTTGACATTCACCAGGTTAACATTCACCAGCATCTGCAAGTTAGCATTTCACCGGGTTAGCATTCACCAGCGTCGGCAGGTTAGCATTTCACCAGGTTAGCATTCACCAGCGTTAGTTTTACTGAGGTTAGGGTTAGGGTTAAGGTTAGGTTTAGTTGGTAAGTGGGTAACTTAGAACTATAGGGGTGGGCGATATGGAAAAATACAATATCACGATATTTTTCCAAGCTGTATCACGATACACGATTTTATCGCGATTCTTTTTCACGTTGGTTTTCATGGTTATTGTTTAAGTTACTTGACAAAAACTAGACTCTCTGGGTTCCTTTTGGGAGGTCTAAATTGAACTTTACAAGTATCTAACTCTGACAGTATACAAATGAAACCAAATGGACCCTTATACGGGTCCATTTGGTTTCATTTGTATACTGTCAGAGTTAAGTGGAGACCTTGACATTTTAAAGTTTGAGAACTACTGATTTAGACCAAAATGCAGGTTTGAATTAAATTCTGCAATGAATCTCTGTATTAACGATTAAACAGGATTTTTTTACAAGGCTCCCTCAATTGTATCACGATGTATACGATGTCTCGGAAAAGGCGTATCGTGGAGACATTGTATCGTCTCAACGATAATTATCACCATATCGCCCACCCCTACATAGAACCTGGGGAACATAGAACCTGGGGAACATAGGTACGGGCCCGCCGAACTGAGGCTTACTTCGCAATATCGACACGCTCCCGGCGGGCTCAAGCCCCCTTTGGCATCTATGTGTGCGCGACACGTGCCTGGAGGAGGGAGGAGTGGGGAGCAACAGAGACAAACGAGCGCTGGAAGGGAGGAAGAGAGAGAGAGAGAGATAGATAAGGAGGCGCTGCTGTATTGTTCAGGTTGTGTGGAGGGGAGAGGAGAGGAGGATGCGGGGAGGACGACAGATGGCGAGAGGACGAGAGAGAGAGAAAGAGAGAGGGGAGACCACATTGAGGGGAGGGAGGCGTTGTGTGCGTGTGTGTGTGTGTGTGTGTGTGTGTGTGTGTGTGTGTGTGTGTGTGTGTGTGTGTGTGTGTGTGTGTGTGCGCAGTGGTGTAAAGTAACTAAGTACATTTACTCAAGTAATGTAGAGTAATTTGTACTTTACTTGAGTATTTCCAATTTCCAATAATTTTACTTCTACTCCACTACATTTCAGATCCAAATATTGTACTTTTACTCCACTACAATTATTTGAAAACCTTAGTTACTCGTTACTTTGTATACATACAGTACCGTACATTATAATATTGTCACGGTCCGCACCACGGACCTTGGACTTAGACAGTCTACTCATTATTATGTTTCATGATATGTTTCTGATGACTGTCCAATTTATACTTATTATGTTTTGTTTATGACATTCAGTATGTTCTAGAGTTATCACGGATAACCTTATTTAGGTTTTGGACTTATTTAGGCTGTTCAGTTATTCTTTATTAGTCTTACTTGTGTCTGCGGTTCCAGTACTGTTCAGTATTGTCTTGTACTGTTGTGCCTTGTTATTCTGTATCTTATTTTGTAGTATTGTTCCCCTTGTTTCCTGTCTGCCATGTTTACTGTTACCTGCCTTGTCACACCCTCTGTATTGCTCGTTTGCCTGTTAGCCTATCCTAGTGTTGATTGTCTGTTAGTGTTCACCTGTGTCTAGTTAGTCCTTGTCTACTTATATGCCCCTGTGTCTTCAGTTCCTTGTCAGGTCGTCATTTAGTGTTAGTGTGTTCTGTGTGCGTTCAGGCTACAAGCCACCTGTATTGTATTCACCAGTTGTGGTAAATAAACCTACTGAACTTTGAATCCTGCTCCTGTGCTTTTGTCGTACTGCATATTGGGTCCTTTGAACCGCACCCTGACAAATATTATAAAACATACATAAACCACTGTAGCCCTATTTCATACCTGGCTTTTTGAAAATAGCCGATACAAGCTCACAACGCGTAGCATCGCGAAGGGTTGTGAGCTTGTAGATCTGCTATTTTCAAACATTTTGTACTTTTACTTTTGGTGCTTTAAGTTAGGGATGGGTATCGTCTGCGATATTTTTAATGGTATCGATCGCATGACGTCGATACTATCGGGTATCGGTTCACGTAAAAACGAACGATACCTCGTTTCGATACTCTGGAACGCACCCCCCGGTCACATCTGTAACAGTTGGGCTACTGAGAGTTTAATTACTGCTTTAGTAGGTTACACTCGTTACTGTGGAAAATAGCCGACAATAGCCTATAATGTTTATTATTATGATGATTATCCAACGTCTATACTCTCCGCTCCGCCACACTGTGTGATCATCATCATCACCTCTGCTCTACCGCAGCAGCGAGTCACCACTCTTTCCGTGTTGAAGTTAAACTTAAAAAAAAGTACAGAAAATGGTATCGAAAAGGGTATCATATCAATTCCCAGGTATCAAAAAAGGTATCGTATCGATTCAAAGGTGAACGATACCCATCCCTACTTTAAGTACATTTTGATGCCAATACTTTCATACTTTTATTTAAGTACATTTTGAATTCTGGACTTTTACTTGTAACGGAGTACATCTACATTGCAGAATTGATACTTTTACTTATGTACAAAATGTGAGTTTTCCACCACTGTGTGTGTGTGTGTGTGTGTGTGTGTGGGGGTGTGTGTGTGTGTGTGTGTGTGTGTGTGTGTGTGTGCGCGTGTGCGTGAGCGTGTGCGTTGTGTATGTGCGTGTGTCCGTCACTATACAAAATGTCTCCAAAAGTAAGGTACAATTTGAGCAGAAGACGTTGTGAGCACAGTTTTCGAGGTCCTCGTGGGAGAATGTACTGTTTTATGGTTGCATGTGTTCGGCGTAGGCTACTACTTGATATTCAGGTAGGGGTTCCAAACACCATTCATAAAATCGGCCATCGTAAAACGTGGTCCTCTCAAGCATAGTAATACAAACGTCTCTCTGTGCGTGTGCGTGCGTGCGTGCGTGCGAGAGAGAGAGAGAGAGAGAGAGAGAGAGAGAGAGAGAGAGAGAGAGAGAGAGATAGGAAATGAAGCAGAGGAGAAAAGCAGAGATAAGAAAGACACTTGCGCTATTTTCAGCCCAGGGTGATTGAGGTAAAGAAGCAACGCGTGAGAGAGAGAGAGAGAGAGAGAGCGCGTCGCACCCTTCCCAAGGTAACAATGACCTCGTGCCAGTGACATCACTCAGGGACAAGATGATGTCATCCAAGGTGAACACCCCCCCCCCACACACACACACACACACACACACACACACACACTTCCTCTTGTCATGATGTCATTGTGAACCACCAGGAATGTGCAGAGAATGTTAGAGAGGCAGGGGCTGAAATTGCTAAAAGGGCCTTTTTTGGTGAAAACATTGAAAATAGCAGACCTCCAAGCTCTCTAAGCTTGTAGGTCGGCTATTTTCGGTGCGTGAGACCACACTGGACACTAAGCATAATAAAGTGAATACTGGAGTTGTGGCGTAACGGCATGGATTTCTATTTTCTACACAAAGAATGCAATTCATTCAACATAAGATGCTGCATTGTATTTCAGGAGAGTTTGAACAAGGCAATTCTCTTGATTACTGCCTTCAGGTATGGCATGGAAAGAGGGCATTTGCATTTCTAACACCATAGTAAAAACTGCATTCATCGTCTGGAGAGGGCAGTTTTTACAGAAGGATAAATGGGCAGGGGCTCAAGCCCCTTTTAATGTCTATGGGTGCACGTGCCTGAGAAACACCCTTGAACCTGCACCATTCACTACAAACTAGAGTACACCACTGGTTCTCAACATGGGGTCCAGGGACCAGCAGGGGTCCAAATGGACCCTTATGGGTCTGGAACTCGGAGAGTGTACAGGTGGAACCACTGGAACACTCTCAGAGTTAAATCAACGCTGATAAATTTACAGCATAGATTAGGATCCCAAAGGGAAAAAATAAAAATAAAAAAAGGGTTCAAATGTAAATGTCCACTTGGACCCCTGGTGGGCCCCAGACCAGATGTTGAGAAACAGTGGCCAAGAGCTCTAGACATCACGCCCCCCCTGGTCTCAGGATAAGAAGTGTTTTTGGCACATCAATCAAGTCAGATTATCTCATCTGAATAGAATTCTCTCTCTCTCACTCTCTCACACACGCACGCACGCACGCACGCACGCACGCACGCACACACACACACACACACACACACACACACACACACACACACACACACACACACACACACACACACACACACACACACACACACACACACACACACACACACACACACACACACACACACACACACACACACACAGCTGAATGGATATCGCCGTTGTCGGGTGTAAACCTTGTATCTCCAAGTTTAACATTTGTACGTTCTTTCGCAAAGTAAAGCCCTGCTTCATCATACAAGGCCGTCGCACAAAAGTAGTGAAAACAGCAGATCTACAAGCACACAACGCGCACACAACGCCTCGCGGTGTGAGGCGCTGTGTGCTTGTAGATTGGCTGTTTTCACTAATCTAAATCATTTTTAAAATGATAAATGCAAAACGAACAATTTTGGACATACAAGGTTTCCACCCGACACCGACGATATAGACTATAGAGGCCGTCTGGGAAACACAAGGTCCCCGGGGCCGGTTCACATCCCAGCCCCGGTCTATGGAACACAGTGTCCCTGGGAAAGACACTTATAGGCCGATTCATGCTTTTACACTTAGCTGCACGTCGTCTGCAGGGGCGTCACAAGGGGTAGGAAAGTGGGACTGAGTTACTAGGGCCCAAGGTGGTGGAGGGGCCCTAATTATGTTATACTTTAGCTATTGAAAAATAGCAGATATACAAGCTCACAGCGCGGCACCGAGTGCCGCGCTGCGAGCTTGTAGATCTGCTATTTTTGAAAAGTCGTGAAAATGTGTGCAAATCTTTGAATATATGTATATCGCTTATATTTAAGCGAACATTTTGTAACTCAAATTTTGAGTTCCGTGGCCAAATACATACCATTTTGGGGGTCCTTCACATGAAAAGGTTTGAGCTCCACTGAAACATAGAAAAATAGGTTTTTCAAAAAACCTCAGAAGGATTTGAAATATTCAAAGATTTTCATGATTTTTCAAAAATAGCAGATCTACAAGCTCGCAGCGCGGCACTCGGTGCCGTGCTGTGAGCTTGTATATCTGCTGTTTTTCAATAGTTAAATCACAGGGGCCCCGCAGTGAATCCTTGTACCCAGGGCCCAGAATTTGGTGCGACACCCCTGGTCGTCTGTACATTCAAAAATATCCCATCTGCTATTTTCTATGTGCGGAACCGACACGCAACTGAAGTGTAAACTAACTGAGGCTTAACTCCTAACTGCCCATGTAGCGCACAGCCGCACACTGCTCCTGATACTGACCATGTTAAATACAGTATATGCAAATATGCAGTGACGAATACCCCAAAGGTGAGGGGGGACCAAATTATTATTATTAGCATGCGCACGCACGCACGCACGCACGCACGCACGCACGCACGCACGCACGCACGCAAGCACGCAACACACAACACACACACACACACATGCAAGCACCCAAGTATGCAGTGGTGGAAAAAGTACTCAAATGTTTTACTCAAGTAAAAGTATCAATACTGCAATGTAGAAATACTCTGTTAGGGTGCCCTCACACCAAAATACCTATGAGAGTGGAATCCGCGTTCTGCCAATGCATTTCAATGAGAGTGGAGCGTTTTTTGCAGAAATCCTCTACTGGCATGAAACCACTCCAATCTCATTGAAATGTATTGGCAGAACACGGATTCCACTCTCATAGGTATTTTGGTGTGAGGGCACCCTTATGGTGCCCTCACACCAAAATACCTAGAGTGGAATCCGCCAAAGCATTTCAATGAGAATGGAGCATTTTTTTGCAGAAATCCTCTACTGGCAAAAAATGCTCCATTCTCATTGAAATGCATTGGCGGATTCCACTCTAGGTATTTTGGTGTGTGGGCACCCTTACAAGTCTGGAATTCAAAATGTACTTGAGTAAAAGTACGAAAGTGTTGACATCAAAATGCACTTAAAGTACCAAAAGTAAAAGCACAAAATGTTTGAAAATAGCCGATCTGCAAATTCACAACGTGTTGTGATGCGACGCATTAAACTAAAGTTTTCAAATAATTGTAGTGGAGTAAAAGTTCAATATTTGGATCCGAGATGTAGTGGAGTAGAAGTAAAAGTATTGGTAATTTAAAATACTCAAGTAAAGTACAAGCACCTCAAAATTGTACTTACAGCAAGTACAGTACTTAAGTACATGTATTTAGTTACTTTATACCACTGCGGCCCACGCTCAGAGCATGAGGGGGCAGATTTGGGGATTAAAGTCAGTGAGTAAAGCGTGTGACGTGGCCGTGGCATTGCCTGCGTGATGCAAGCATCCTTGGCTCTGTGAGGGGAACTGCTGATGCTCACTGGACCAGATTACTGCTGCAAGCAGTCTCTCCGCGCTTGGACACTGAAAAGGGAGAAAAGAAGGATGCAGGTCCACAAAATTGTAACCCAATGATCTAATAGTACCATAACAAATATTTGTATTACAGTATTATGCTCTTTCTTCTATCTCTCTCCCTCCGACATTGACGCATATAAAACCAGAACTGCACTTTGTCGAGGTGCCAACTTGCGTCTCACGCACAAGTAGGCCATGTATGGCCTGCTTGTGCGCCAGCAGAGCGCGCCATGAGGTGCGCTCACATCACCACTGCCATCACAGGAATGCTGGTCCCTCATTGGCTGATAAAGATGACGTTGCCAGAAAATGCTGGTCCCTGATTGGGCTACGACTACGGGCTAAACAAACATATACAGACACCAACATACGTACATACGTACATACGTAGCTGAACGTATGGACTACAGGCTCAAACAAACACAGACATCGACATACGTACATACGTACATGCAAACATACGTACATACGAACATACGAACATACGTACATATGCAGCCGAACGCAGTACTTGCACACTCTGTTGGCGCAAGTATAATTCGAATATTAATAGGGCTTTTTTGCATATGTGAATTTTGAGGGGAATATATGGGAATGAAAAACGCTTTTTATTTATAATTTGTGGAACTCTTACGGTGGACCACTGAGTGTTGTAGCCCCAGGCATTTGTCTACCTCGCCTAAAGGAAGTCGGCCCCGGGGTCTGTCACAGTATTATACCCCCCTGATTCAAATCCAAACTTGATAAGTGGAGTTGTTCCACATCATGTAGCATAATTATGGAATGCTGCAAACTTGAATGATTTATCATTAATTATTCAGGGAAATGGGCGGCAGTTCAAGACAAGTTCAACTTAGTTTTGGATTAACTATAGAGCAAATGTGGAGATTAGAAGGATTAAGGAAACTTAAATCCCAACAACCATCAAACACAAACCGAATGTGGCATTTTCAGATAGCCTGTGCTTAAACACAGACCTGTTAATTAAAGGGACATTTCAGTTCTGAAGAAGCATTCCATTGCATACAGCAAATGTAAGGAATGGTCTTACATTTTCATTGTAATGGCAAGTGAGCCGTGATCAGTGTTCGTTCGGTAACGTTTAAAAGTAACACGTTGCGTTACAGCATTACTGCCATTAAAAATGATTCTGTTTCGTTATGCATGACGTGCATGTGGACATACATGTCTATAGGCGTGCATGTGGACACGTATGTCCTATTCTATCATACACACAGTTTGCTCTTTCACTGTTTACTGCCTTCCCTTTCACAGTTCCTTCCATCAGTCTCACACGCACGCGCACGCGCACGCACACGCACACGCACACACACACACACACACACACACACACACACACACACACACACCCCTACATTTATTTTTGGTCTCCCTCCAGTCTCTCCAAAATAGCTCGTATATCTTCATCAGCGGCAGCTGCTACTCTTCCTGGGGGGGGGGGGGGGGGGGGGGCGCAATAACCCAGTGGCGCACTACTGTTACAGCACGACCGCAGAACAGCGGCGATGAGCGATGATAAGGATAAACAATATCTCCCCCAATATCCTCTTTCATTTAGCCGCCACCGCCACCACCACAGCCTCACAGGCACGGAGCTGAACTCTGTAACGCAGCGATTAGCCCTGGGCCCTAGCTGATACATCTCTGCTTGGGACGCTTCCACAGTGCGCCTACACTGGCTCTCTAATTGACCTGATATACCTGTGTGTGCGCGTGTGTGCGTGTGTGTGTGTTTACGAGTGTCTGTGCGTGCGTGCGTGCGTGCGTGTGTGTTTGCAAGAGCGTGTGTGAAAGCAGGGGCGTCACAAGAGGGGGGAAAAGGAGGACTGAGTTACGAGGGCCCAAAGTGGAGGGGCCTGGAATTATTTTATACTTTAGCTATTGAAAAATAGCAGATATACAAGCTCACAGCACGGCACCGAGTGCCGCGCTGCAAGCTTGTAGATCTGCTACTTTTGAAAAGTCATGAAGATGTGTGCAAATCTTTGAATATATAGTATTTTTTTTAAGCGGACATTTGTAACTGAAATTTTGCTTCTGGGGGGTCCTTGGAAAGAAATATTTTGAGATGGGGGTCCGTGGCCAAATACATATAATTTTGGTGGTCCGTCACAAGAAAACGTTTGAGCACCACTGACATAGAAACATAGGTTTTTCAAAAAACCTTAGAAGGATTTGAAATATTCAAAGACTTGCTTACATTTTAAATAGCAGATATACAAGCTCACAGCGCGGCACTCGGTGCCATGCTGTGAGCTTGTATATCTGCTATTTTTCAATAGTTAAAGGGGGCCTGTCACCTAAAGGGTTAATGTCACTTTAAGAATCATCTTAAAAAACAAGTTAATATATTGTTATGATGTCATTGTGGGGATGCACAATTATACGCCAATCAAATTAGTTGTCTGTATAGCCTGACCGTATGACTACTTACTGTACTGGTCAGCTGTTGTTGGGGGGCGAGGGGCAGATTACACTGTGACATGAGCTTCAGACTGTTTCAGACCGTTCTCAGAGAAGCTCATGTCACAGTGTAATCTGCCCCTCAACCCCTTTAGGTGACAGTACCCCTTTAAAGTACCCAGGGCCCAGAATTTGGTGCGACACCCCTGTGTGCAAGAGCGTGTGTGCAAGAGCGTGTGTGCTCGCAAGCGTGCATTTGCGAGAGAGGGAAATGGGATAGCGCAGTGTAATTGCTTTTTGTCTCCAATTATGGGAGTGTGGCGGAGCTGGTGGGTGAGCGCCAGCTTTTGTTTTGTTTTTGTCACAGAGAAACTGGTTATTTTTAAAGTTCCATTTCACAGGTGCAAAAACCACAAGGTGCCGCGCCACGTAGTTCTGTGGTGGTAACAGATGGAGTTAAGAGGGAGGCGGTAGAGGGTGTCGGTGAGTGAGAGGTGTTTCTCCATCTCGTCTTTGTGAAAAACCTATGTTTCTATGTCAGTGGAGCTCAAACCTTTTCATGTGAAGGACCCCCAAAATGGTATGTATTTGTCCACGGAACTCAAAATTTGAGTTACAAATGTTCGCTTAAAAAATACATATATTCTAAGATTTGCACACATCTTCACGACTTTTCAAAAATAGCAGATCTACAAGCCCGCAGCGCGGCACTCGGTGCCGCGCTGTGAGCTTGTATATCTGCTATTTTTCAACAGCTAAAGTAGAAGACTAAAGGGCTTTTTCAGACGGGGAGTGACACAACACCTGCATGCGTTCTCGCTTGGCTCCGTGTGGTCGCAATATGTGCTCCTCGTGTGAATTGACGTGTTTTAACACTTCACAAAGGAAAGAAGAAGCCCAACGCGTTTCAACTCTCGAGACGAGCACGAACATGACATTTTGACGGAAGTGTGCCCGCGGTTGTCGCCCCGCCTGCGTGCCTATCCCTCCCTATACCTGCCCGCTCGCCTCTCACTGGAAATGAGTTAGAGGTATCAGGGACGTGCAGAGAATGTTAGAGAGGCAAGGCTGACATTTCTAAAAGGGCCTTTTGGTGGAAATATCAAAAATAGCAGACCTCCAAGCGCACAACGCGTCGCAGCGCAACGCGTTTTGATCTTGGAGGTCGGCTATTTTCAGTGCTTGATACCACACTGAACTAAGCAAAAGCAAGTGAATACCGGAGAGTTTGGACAGGGCAATTCTCTTGAATGCTGCCTTCAGGTATGGCATGGAAAGCATTTCTTTCACCACAGTAAAAACTGCATTCCTGGTCTGGAGAGGGCACTTTTTACAGACAGATAAAAGGGCAGGGGCTCAAGCCCCCTTTGATGCCTATGTGTGGGCGTGCCTGACAGGCATATCAATAGGCTCTATATGCACAGCTGCCATATTAGAAAAGAAATGGGCCTTGTCTCCCTCACAGGTGTTACCAGACTCTGAAAAGGGGGCTTGAGCCCCTGCCCTTTTAACAGTCTGTGAAAAGTGCCCTCTCCAGACCATGAATGCAGTTTTTACTATGGTGAAAGAAATGCAAACGCCCTGTTTCCATGCCATACCTGAAGGCAGCATTCAAGAGAAAAACCATCATCCGTGCACACAACATTTCTGGCCATTAGGACACGAAATGGCAACAAACATTGTGCGTGTCTGTGTCTGTGTGTGCGAGCGATCGCATGCAAGTGTGTGTGTGTGTGTGTGTGTGTGTGTGTGTGTGTGTGTGTGTGTGTGTGTGTGTGTGTGTGTGTGTGTGTGTGTGTGTGTGTGTGTGTGTGTCTGTCTGTCTGTCTGTCTGTCTGTCTGTCTGTCTGTCTGTCTGTCTGTCTGTCTGTGCGTCTGTGCGAGCGACTGCTTCCACACAGTACTGTGATCAGAAACATGTAATCAGCTTGGTGAAATCAGTGTGTGTGTGTGTGTGTGTGTGTGTGTGTGTGTGTGTGTGTGTGTGTGTGTGTGTGCGCGTGTGTGTGTGTGTGTGTGTGTGTGTGTGTGTGTGTGTGTGTGTGTGCTCTTCCTGAAATGTAATCATTTCAATCGTTTAAACTGCTTTGGCGCTGACTGGTTATTCGTTAGACCCACCGCCCACCCCCTGCGCTCATTGGAGCAATGCCATTTCGGTCGGGATAAAGTGCAGATTCTGAACACAACACCAGACCAGAGAAGCAGTCAGCTCAGAGAATGGGCGGGTCTATGGGCTGGAGCCAGGCTAGAATTGAACACAATTAGAATAATTGGTAACACATCATTGGTATGGCTTGTGTGCACAGAAAATCCATTAATTATGCGTTCACACCATAGCAACAACAATGCTACAAAACTGTCAAGCATGGCCAGCTACATTGCTGTAGTGCCAATGAAGTCAGGCACGTGCACGCATAGACATGAAAGGGGGCTTGAGCCCCTGCCCTTTTAACAGCCTGTAAAAAATGCCCTCTCCAGACCATGAATGCCATTTTCACTATGGTGAAAGAAATGCAAATGCCCTCTTTCCATGAATGAATTTGGTGCAGAGTGGACGTGGACGAGGGGTTAAAATATTTAATATAAAATTAGACTCCTTTATATCCAATATCTATTGAAGCGTTTATGGGCATCATAGAGAAAGTGGTGATGGAGGCATGTAATCGCTGTTCCTGAGAGGCCACTATGATTGAATAGCCGTTCATCTGTTTTATTGTCATGTTAAATTAGGCATAAACATGCAGTGCATGTACATCCCTAGTTCCTCACACTGTATTTGACTACACAGACACCTGGTGAAGGAAGCATTGTGTTGACTTGTGTTTGCCTCACCATCAAACAGCTGGCGTCAGTTCAGAAAAAGCTAAGGTATGGCAACATGACTGGTATCTTGCACGCGCGCGACACCAGTCATGTTGCCATACCTTAGCAACAGGCATGATACATTTATTTTAAGAAGTACATTTTATTTTTTCTCCCGTTTCTATGGTTTCTTGGGCTGGATATGGCAGCCTGGATTCCCTGGAATGGTTGTTCAAGTGCAGCTAAACTTGTCATGTTAGTAAATGTGCCACGATTAACAATAATGAATTGGACCTGTGCAGCTGACCTGCGAAACCTGGGAATATACCATTTTGTCAAGATGGGGAGAACACAAGAGTGGAGAATATAATTATAATAACTTGTTAAAGTGAACATTTTGCAAAATTTTGCATTTGTAGTTATTTTACTGTAATTTACCAGTAAGACTCCCTAATCGGGAGATAAGCGACCGTAGGTGGCTTATCTCCACAAATAGGGCAAAAATTTGTTTTTCCAAAATGTTCCTGATCCATGTTGATGACATGAGTGTAGACATGCTGTGTAGTGATATTCGTGATTTTAGGGCAAAAACTGTAGGAGCAGTGTCCAAAAATGTGTTTTAAAAATCGGCCTGAAGGTGGCGCTACAATAGGGCCATGTGAGAAATGAGGGGTGGGGTCTCCGCGTTGCCTTGGCGGACGAATAGGTACCGGCCCCGGCTCTCCCGGACGCTCCTAGCCCGAGTTACAGCATTTTATGTGCGCTGCAGTGGCAGGGGGTCCTCCACTGGGGGCGCCACCACTTTTGAATCCGTTCTGGAGCACCAGTTACTGTAATTTAACAACATAATAACCAGCACAGATAGACAAGGAGACATTCATGGATTTATATTCAAAAGTAACTTTTATTTTCCCCCCTGGACCCAGGGTATGGCAGCTGCATACCCCTGCCATACCCAATTGACGCCCCTGATCTGACTATGGATCATGAACCACAGCTGCATTATAGGGGGTATAGTCAGCTTGAGCAGCAGAAAGCACTTGTGATCTATTATACAATTTTTGCCCATCAGGGGTCTCAAACTCAATTTACCGTGGGTCCGCTGGAGGCAGAGTCTGGCTGAGGCTGGGCCTCAGCCTCAGCGCACGCACATGCACTAATAAAACAAATTAGTGCATGTGCACAAATTTGTTTTTATTATTATACTGTAGTTTCATACCAGTCTAACAACTACTGTATCTATCTCCCCATCAAAGATTTTTAAAATAAATTAAAAAATATATATAATTTTTTAACACAAAATAAGATGAACCCTGACCCTGGTGTAAACAAGTTGTGTTTAACTTATGGAACATGTACTGTACTGTTAACTGTATTGTATTATTAACTGTTTTGAGGTTCATATAAAACTCGCGGGCCACGCTAACTTTAAACTTTCATATTAAGGTGGGGGCCACAAAATATCGTCTCGCGGGCCGCAAATGGCCCCCGGGCCGCCAGTTTGAGACCCCCATAATGTTTAAAATGACGCATTTGACATTTTGGGTCACAGTGCTTATAATTAAAGGACAACTTTGTTTTTTTACAACAAGGGTTCATATTTTAGATTGTAATTAGAGAAAATAAAAGATGAGTGTTAAAATGTTTTCATTTACTGCTTTCTATTGTTTTAGCGATTTTAGTATTTTGATTTCAGTGGGTGGGGGCATGCGTACAAGTGACTAAATATGTCTTTTTAGAAACAATCAGCCAGCAGTTTCTTTGTTACTATTTACACCAGCACCATAAGTCACATCTGCCCATGAAAGATTGCAGTGCATCTTGGGAATGGGCTTATTGTGTCTAAAAAGACATAGGCTATTTAGCCACTAGCATGCACTTGCATGCATGCCCCCAACCTGGGGCATGCATGCAAATCAAAATCGTTAAAATCACTAAAACGATAGAAAGAAGTAAATGAAAACATTTTAACACTCATCTTTCATTTTCTCTAATGACTATCTAAAATATAAACCATTGTTGTAAAAAAACAAAGTTGTCCTTTAAGCATTTACATTTTCCAGTAATGTTTATAACATCATGGCACCAAAAAAGTTATTGTTTTCCACCACAATTAAGAACAAAGGCTGTCAGATGTGTTTACAGTCCCGTGAAGTTACATTTTACATTTTTAAGCAGGCATAATATAAGCACTAATTAGACATGGAAACTGGCACAAGGAGAAAGGAGAGATTATTTACATATTGGCCCAAAATAGAGCTATAACTCTTGTGTATTCATTATTATCTCTTTGAATCTTTTGGTGAAAATGAACGAAAGAGCAAAATGTGATTGCACCAGAGGGACATTTTTCTTCCTGCTATTCATATGCCAAAATGGCTATGACTGCCCCTGCAAGCTGCAGCTGTAAAAACTCCCAATGCAAATCCAAATTGTGTGACTTTGCAAATAGTAGCTTCAGAATATCTAAATTGCCCATTGCAAGCCATTGCATATTCTGTAGAAACTTTGGGCACTGCTGTAGTGAGATATGAATCTCCTTGTCAAGCGCTCCAGGTTACCATTAATTACAGTTTGCCGAGCTTCAATGGGCTAATCAGAATCTGTTCGGCAACATGTAGCTTGAAACCTGCAGTTCATTAGATTGCTTAAGATACCCTACTTTATCAAAGGATTTATGAGAAGTGCTAGACGACACGTGTTCCAAGTTAATAGAACTCCCCTCAGCGTGGAGTGTTCTTGAGTGTACCTCTGCTAATTTTGAATTTGAATCCTGAAAAGTAACAGTGTTGAGGTTTCCCACCCGACAGAGACGACATTCAATCGGTAATGCTGCTTTTACAGTGTTTCACTGTTTCAATTCAAGCCTCGAGCAGGGTGTCACAAGGGGGGGAAAGTGGGACTGAGTTACTAGGACCCAAGGTGGAGGGGCCTTAATTATGTTATACAAGCTCACAGCACGGCACAGAGTGCCGCGCTGCGAGCTTGTAGATCTGCTATTTTTAAAAGTCATGAAAATTTGTGGAAATCTTTGAATATACTGTATGTATTTTTTAAGCGAACCTTTGTAACTCAAATTTAGCTTCTGGGGGGTCTCAAATATTTTGAGATGGGGGTCCGTGGCCAAATACATATCATTTTGGGGGTCCTTCACGTGAAAAGGTTTGAGCACCACTGACATAGAAACATCTTTTCAAAAATAGCAGATCTACAAGCTTGCAGTGAGCTGTGAGCTTGTATATGGGTTATTTTTCAATAGTTAAAGCACAAAATAATTGAAGTGAATGCTTGTACCCAGGGCCCAGAATTTGGTGCGACGTAAGCCCCTGGCCTCAAGTACTGATTTTCATGACTGAAGTCTATGGGGGCTGTGATGGGCGACACTTCAACACGTACACTGGGTGAGCCGGGGTTGAAGTAGCTACCTTCTGATTCTTGCCAGATGGCCTCTTTACACACTCAGCTACCGCCGCCCTCATAATTAGGTCTGTGATAGTGATGTACGCATTAAAGTTGCATTGTTCTGCGAATGATTCAGCGGTTCTCAAACTTTTGAATGTATTTGGCCACGTTCGTTCCCCCCCCCCATCTCAGAGATAGCTTGTGCCAGGGAAGAGCCCCAGAGGCAAAGATTTGAGTTAAAAATGTTAAAAACTATAAAGATATTAACCCGAAGTATAAAATATATGGTTAAAGTGGTTCAGACGATTGTTGTGAGGCTATCTATCTACTCTATCTGTACTAGGGCTGGGACGATATGAAAATGTCATATCGCGATTATTTTGGCGAGAGAAATGGTGATTTACGACATCCATTATCCTGAGGTGGAACATTTGCCAAAACAATTGCTGATCTACAAGCTCACAACGCGTCGGCAATTCTTTGCCAAAGAGATTTGGTATAGAGTGAAAAGAAATGACTGTATCAAGTGCATATACCGGTAAGTACGTCTTACCAATAGAGGGTTTAAAATAACTGGATATGCAGCTCGGAAAATAAAAGCCGAATTGATCCCAGTGCATGACGGAGGACGATATCACGATAAATTAAATCTCCAACGTTATGATTATCGAGAGTGTTTTTTTATCACGATAAACGATAATATCGCTTATCGTCGCATCCCTAATCTGTACACCAACAGCTATAGCCTACGGTCGGCCGGTTGTCACCATGCAGTTCCCCCCGAAACGCTCCCAGCGAGCGTTTCCAGGACCAATTAGAGGCTCAGATTGACTCGGCGGGAGCGATTAGCGGCTGCTGACACCACTGAGTGGTGTTTGTGCTCGCCAGGTCCAAAAGGTCACGCACCAGGCTGCCAGCCCAGAGACTCCCAGCAGGCTGAACATCACAGCTCACTGGTTCCTATAGTCTGAAGCAACTTAGGATAGTAACTAAGTGCGTTTACTTGAGTAAAGTTCTTTTTTTTTTGTACCTGCTCTTACTTTCAGTGGTGGGAAAAGGTACTCAAATTTTAAAAGTATCAATACTGCAACGTAGAAATAGTCTGTTACAAGAAAGTACGGAATTCAAAACTGACTTGAGTAAAGGTCAGTCAGTGGTATCAGGAAAGTTAAAAGATAGTGCCATTATTCAAGCACAAATTTGACGGCGCAACATTCACAGTTCAGTAATATGTTTTAGTATCCATTACTGTGACTCAATTACTGAGGTTGAATACTTGGATTCCTATTCTTAACACTATCCAGGTTATCACCCCTGGCTGGGACATCATTAAGACTTGAGGCCGATTCTAAATGCCTTCTAAATCCTAAAGGTTTTCTGAAAAACATATTGCTATGTCAGCGTTGTTCTTTTTTTCATGTCAAGGACCCCCAAAATTAAAGGCAATTTAATTGACTATTATCCTGTGTTCATAGATGGGGCCACAGAGGAATTAAAGTGGTAAAGCAGGGAAGAAGTTGGTGATTTTGAGGCAGAGAGTGAGAGAGAGAGAGAGGGGGGGGGGGGGGGGGGGGGGTGTGGAGGGTGTTAGCCAGCTTTAATTGGCTCCCCTTGCTTTCACCTTCACAGATCGTTGGCACTGAGGTCATGATGGTGGTGTGGATGGCAGTAGTCAAGGGTCGTAAACCCTGTGTATGTGTGCGTGCGTGCCTGCCTGCCTGCCTGCGTGTGTGTGTGCGTGCCTGCGTGCGTTACTCTACTTGAGGGCCAAATGTTCACGGGTATATAGTAGAATTTGAGAGCTGGACATTGAGAGGGCAGTTGTCCTGGGCCCACAAGATGAATGATTATATTTGTAGTAAAATAAAAAGAAATCACATATAGTGTGAAGTGAGCAGTGCTTGATGAATCACCCTTGATGAGCGGTTTCATCAAGCGTCCCGCTATAGCCAATCACAGTGCGTCCTGTGGACCTTGGCCAATGGGACCATCGGACTCGGAGTACAACAAACTTTGAGCCATTCATGCCAAGATGTAGGCCAGATGTACAGTATAGGCCACACTTTAGTTTACTTTAGGGCACGGACATTTTTTTTTACACGTTTTTCCCACCAGTTTGGGAACCGATGTTGGAGCTCAGCTCCTTCCAGGAGCACTGATCAAAAAAAATCTAGTTTTAGGTTCAATCTTATGCATACAATTCACCCTGTCATGTCCCGCCCGTTGTCTCGTCCCTTCACACCCATTGGTTGCGGTGCCTTGGTGAGACACTCGGTGGGGCACTCCATCCACAACCATTTTAATTCAGTTGCTTCGTATGTTCAATTCCCCGCTCCAGCTATCACTGCTCCCCTCCCCCTCGCGCTCCTTGTGGGCAGCACTGGGTTCAGCTGGGTTAAGCTGAAAAAAGCAGCTGGGTTGGGCTGCAAATACACCGGCTTCGACTGCTCTCTTCGCATTCAATCCGACTTTTTCACCATTTCTCAGACGTTTGAATGCAGAGAGTATGCACTGGGTATCCACGGAGGAGTATCCACGGTATCCTGTTCTCCGTGCACTTTGAAGTACGCATGCGCTGATATCTCTCGCCTTGAATATTATTCCCCTCAGGGGAATCGAACCCAAACCGTGGGTTTGTTGCATCCGTGCTCTACTGACTGAGCTAATGAACGGATGAAGTGACTCCTTTTTTGTGCATTTATCTATGACGTGGATAGTGGGGTAGGCGTGGATAGTGAGGGACTGAATATTTACTATTCTGTCCATAACGGCGCATAACTCGGTAACGCGGCTGAGTGGGATTGGGCGCCGTTCCCACCGCTCGTCGCGGCAACTCGGCTCGCTAGCGCTCGCCTCGGTGGCGACTCACGGGGGTCATCGGCGCCCAATACCGCGCCGCTCCGTCGGGGTCTGTGGCGTGGGGCGTTACTTGGCATCTTGGCATCTGGTTCGAGGCTGGGAATCACCTCAGGTTTTATTTTTGCGCTCCTCTGAGGTTGACCACTAGATGTCGACATTTTACTACTAATATCTCTGCATTGGCATACTGGATATCCAAGTATCCTGGATACTTTCTGCATTGAAGAGTCTGAAAGCACGTGAATATTTCGCATTAAGTGCGTTGATATCATTCGAACCAGGTGGCAAATATCTGAATTTCCCTCGTGGGAGGAGTAGGTAACTATTACTATTATTATTAATTCTAATTTCAAACTTGCTTTCAGTAAAATGGAGCTGCTCAGTGGCAGTATAGTGACTCAGCATGTTTTTAAATGTTTTTATTTCTCCAAAAATTATGTTTTAGCAAATTCCACATAAAAAAGGCGGAACCAGGATGGGACAAGGCAGATAGAGCCTGCTGGTTGGTCAGTCAGGGACCAATCAGAAGGCTAACAAAGGGTGAATTAGGTTCAGGGGTTAGAGTTGGAGTTAGACCAGATTTATACTTTAAATACACCAATTAAAGACACCATAGCACAGCTGTGTGCTATGGTGTCATGCACTGACAATTAGCCGATATTTGTGAGCTCGTATTATTTTATTATAAGCTATTTTCAGAGGTTTAGGGTTAAAAAGTGGCATTCATAAAATTGCCGTCCTAATGTTGTCCTCACGAGTAAAGTAGTGCAAACTCTCAGAGGCGTCAATTGGGTATGGCAGCTGCCATACCTTGGCTACAGGGGAAAATTAAAAGTACTTAAGTTCATCATGCCTGTTGCTAAGGTATGGCAACATGACTGGTGTCTTGCACGTACGCGAAGGCGCGCGTGCAAGACACCAGTCATGTTGCCATACCTTAGCTTTTGCTGAACTGATGCCACTGCAAACTCTGTCTTTCTCTAGGATGCTGCTCTACATTTGGGCTTGGCTGTTGGGGAGGGGGGGTGGGGGGGTGCAACAGGAGAAAAACAAAACAAATGGAGGCGAGAGGAGGGGTGGCGGTGTGGTGCGGTGCGGTGCAGTGCGGGGGGTTCTGGGTAATGTGCTGGTCACTCCACTAATTGAGCTACCGCAGCACTTCTCAAGACGCTGCTCTACAAGGAGATTGGATGGATTGATACGGATGCACACTCCCACACACACGCGCACACACGCACACACACGCGCACGCACGCACACACACACACGTATGTATTACTATACTTGTGAGGACATTGACATTTTAATACAGCGATTTTATGAATGTTGTGCCTTTTTTATTGTCGTATTTTTTACCCTACCTCTGAAGCCGAAAATAGACGATCTACATGCAGCAGTGTGCTCATAACTCCAAGCCTAACCTCTATAGATCCTAACCCTAACCTCTGCCCGGATATTTTCCTAATCCTAAACATATTTTCAGTGGATGTTTTACTTACTGTAAGTAAAAGTATCAATACTGCAATATACTGTAGAAATAGTATTGGAATCAACAGTGTACTTAAAGCACCAGCATAAAAGTACTCAGGCAGAGAGTGTCCTATTTCAAGTTCTCAAAATTTGAGAACTTTTCAATTTTCAAAAGATTTCTATAAATGTAATGTATAGAAATCTTTTGAAAATAGCATACTGTATCTACAAGCTTGTAGATTTATCTATTATATATTTATCGATTTATCTAATATTATCTATTTATCGATTTTTTTAAATCTATTTTCAAATGGTTGAAATGTATATAGGGCTGAAGTGGTTAATGTAAGTTTTGTGACAATAATCAAAATCTACAAAGTAACTCTTAACTGAAGTTTTCAAATAAATGTAGTGGAATAAAAGTACAATATTTGTATCCGCCATGTAGTGGAGTAAAAGCACCGTAGAAGTAGTGGAATTTGGAAATACAAGTAAAGTGCAAATACCTCAAAATGTAACATAAGTACAGTACTTAAGCACATGTACTCAGTTACTTTACACATATTTTACGCATATCTTAAACACAACCATGTGCCTTGTGAAGACCTGGACAATATGAGTACCTGAGACGAATAACAGTATAAGTCCATATTTGAATTTCTTTGAATATATATATTTTTGGATTTACCAGACTGTAAACCACAAACTAGTAATTTTGAATCTGTTAAATTGTTAATGCACTCCCCCCTCATTTTGTTGAATAGTCGTTTTTAATGTTATCTGCTCCCTTTCTCTGCTGAATATTGCTTGTAGGGACTTATACTGTTGTTCAACAAACTGCTGGAGATATACTGTTTTTCCACTTTCCATAAGTATTATGTCTTATAATTCCTAATATATATGAGTTAAGTAAAAAAATCTAACTCAACAAAATCAGGGTGGAGTGCATTAAGACTTTAAGAAATTAAAAACTTCTAGTTTGTGGTTTACAGTCTGGTAAATCAAAAAAATGTCTTTATCCAAAATTTTAAAATACGGACTTAGACTGTTATTCGTCTCAGGTACTCAGTGTTGTCCTCACAAGCTCACAATATTGTCTATTTCTGAACTTGGTGCTCACAAGTATAGTACACGCACGCACGCACGCACACACAAAGCGAGAGAGAATTAGAGAGAGCCTACATGCACACACTGGGCGGAAATGCCTCAGACAAACAAGCTTTCATCTGCATGTTGTCTTTGGCAAATTCGATTAGGTTCTGCCCAGGCGAAAGAGCAGAGATGGTGGACGGCTCTTAAAAGCTTCGAGACAACCGGATAGCCTCACCAAAACACAGTGGTTGACGCTATACTGTAAAAAGTCAAGTAAAGGTACATTTACTTGTTAATATCAATTCATTACTGCCTTGCAATTTAGAACATAAAAAAAGAGAGAAATGTGAAAGGTTCATTAATAGTGAAAATAGCAGATCCACAAGCTCACATCTCATTCCACTTTCTGCATAAGGAACCTCACATCTACGGTAATTATTTTTCAGTGTTCCGACCATTTGCTGGGAGTAGTTAGCCTGTGCCTCTGCTTTTGATACATAGTGCAGACTGATATGTTACATATTTATCACTATTTAATCATGTAAAAAAACATGCATGTTAACTATATGCCTGTTATGGGATTTTTTTATTTTTTTTTTCAAACTAGGGGAACTATGGGAACTATTTTGTACCCATATATGGAGCGGACTGATTTGTTTGCGCCTGATGCCATCACGACATAATGAGGTTAGACAACACACTCCATATTTGGGTGTAGCTGCATTGGGAACTCCTTATATGGTTATGGCAGAGTAATAGTGACACGAGCGTACCCACGGCCGGTCCTCCGTTAAGCCAATAGGATGCTTAAAAATAAAGTTGAACCTTTAAAATCACTGTAGAGAAATGTTTAAGAGTCGCATGTGTAGTGATGCGCGGAAGCGGGGATTGAACCCGGGACTCCCACTCGCCAGTCCAACGCACAACCAGTCGTGCTAATAGGGCCGAGCCCGATTAGCAGGGCTGTTGTCGCTGGTTCATGGCTGGTACTAACTGTGGGGGCTACAATCACCCCCCTGATCTTTGGAGCGCGCCCTCGCGCTTCACACTTCACGCCGCGGACCGCCGCACACGACGTGGACCTGTCCCTCACGCGAGGATATCACGCTCCTCACCCTGCCGACAACGCCAGATTGTAGTGAGACGCGGAAGCGGAGATTGAACCCGGGACTCCCACTCGCCAGTCCAACGCACAACCAGTCGTGCTAATAGGGCTGAGCCCGATTAGCAGGGCTGTTGTCGCTGGTTCATGGCTGGTACTAACTGTGGGGGCTACACATGGATGCCGACTACCATACAAGTCAACAGAAGAACAAGAGAGCATAATGGTTTGAGAGAGAGCAAAAAAATCCAAACCTTCCCCATTTGTGCAAAAGCAAATAAATCTCTGTATTGTTGCTATTAATCTCATGTCAGACAGCAATAGCTCTGCCTTCATCCGGAGAGAGTTGAGCAGGCCCATACTTTGCACCGTGGCTTTGCATCTCAATGCTGACAATCCTCTGCTAACAGCAGCGCCTCTCAGATTAGTGCCCTGCTTAGGACTTCTTAATGACAGCCCAAGGCGCTGCTTTCCTTATGTCAAGGAGGAAGGCTACTCTGCATTCTTTCTGTCTACTACCACCCACACACGCAGTGAAAGCAGCCTTTGAAAATTGGTAACACCTCAAACTCATATCCCCTGACATTGTACATACTAAGTAAAAGTAGGCTACATTTTTAGTGGGCAATGTATGATACACATACACATTATAGTGTTCACGTGACTTCTAGTAAGATGTTGGAAATGTTGGGTTCTGTTGTGTAATCAGGTATCACATGAAACAGAAAATGGAAAGTAAGCAAATCTCACTTTGCTTACTTTCTTACTTTGCTTACTTTCAGGGGTCTTCAGCAGGGGGTCCGGGACCCCTAGGGGTCCTCAGAGTTACTTCAGGGGGTCCTCCAAATCTTTGTGTGATACAAACCTTTTTTATATTAACCACTTGAACCCTAATGTCAATATTCAGAGAACTTTAGCCAAAAATAGCAGGTCTACAAGCTCACAACGCCTCACGCACGCTGTGAGGCGTTGTGAGCTTGTAGATCGTCTATTTTCGGCTAAGAGGTTTGGTGTAGAGTGGAAAAAAGAGCACACTAAGTACAGAGTGAAAGGTCAAGTTTATTAAGTATTGACGGTTCAAGTGGTTTCATATCTGATAACACAAATTAACATGAATCCAAAATACACGGATGATTGTGCTGTCAAACGATTCAACTATAAGGAATCTGGGGGTCCCTGCTTCATCCCTCTCTCAGGACCAAGGGGTCCTTGGCCTGAAAAGGTTGAAGACCCCTCGTTGACCAAGCAAGTGAAACATTTCTTGTCCAATGACTTTTCATTTTAGCCAATTAGTATACTGTCTATGAAGCATTGCTTTATTGCCCAAGGCCCTGAACCAGGAATCGCATGAATGGAAAACATTTGTGCAGCTCCATCAAATAATGAACAACAACACAGTTCTCAAAAAGCTGCAATTTTAAGTCTGCTAGAATAGAATGAACATGTGCTTTGAAGTTCAATTGTATACGGTACATATTTTCATCCCTGGGTTTCAAGTAACTCCCCATGTGTCCTTTGCCGTGACTGATAGTGTTGTTACGACTGTCAGGTCGCAGTTACTATCAAAACCTCCACCGGCTGTCAGTCTGTCGTCTGTCTGTCATGTCACGTCACGCCACGTCACACTTTTCCCCTATCCATGCCAAAAACATAACATTTCTATAGCAAGTCATGGTAGCCATCTTACAAAGAACGTTGCCTCTCTTCAACTAATGGCTCCTCTCAAAGCCTGTGCTTTGTGTGACAATATCATGTTCAATTTAACACTATTATTCTTTAATATCACAATCCAAATCATATCCGTGATGTTAACTGGAGCGTAGAGCAAATGGCATATGGAGAACGGAGATGCAAGGTGTCAGATCCTGCATGGAAACATCTAAAGTACCGTGAATAGATACTCACTGAATAATACTGACCTAATTCCCATATATTGCACAGACCAAGCCTATTAATATAACCAGTTTAATCCCAATAGTCACATAATTATTATATTATTATTATACTAGTCCTTACCCGTAGGCCTTCTTCTCCTCCTCTTCTCCTCTCCTCCTCCTCCTCCTCCTCCACCTCTCCTCACCTCCTCCTCTCCTCCTCCTCTTATCAGACAGACAGACATCAGACAGACAGACATTCGGTCGTTTAATAGTTAGCTCTTATATTATTATATCCTAAACCAGGGGTCTTCAACAGGGGGTCCGGGACCCCTAGGGGGTCCCCAGAGTTACTACAGGGGGTCCTCCAAATCTTTGTGTGACAGAAACCTTTTTCTTCTTTTTTTATATTAACCACTTGAACCCTAGTGTCCTTATTCTGAGAACTTTAGCCAAAATAGCAGATCTACAAGCTCACAACGCCTCGCGCTGCGAGGCGTTGTGAGCTTGTAGATCGGCTATTTTTGGCAAAGACCTTTGGTGTAGAGGGGGAAAAGAGCAGACTAAGTAGGCCTACAGTGTGAAAGATCAAGTTTATTAAGTATTGAAGGTTCAAGTGTTAAATATCTGAAAACACAAATTGACATGAATCCAAAATACACTGATGATCGATCGCGCTGTCAAACAATGAAACTATATGGAATCTATGAAAGGGTTGTGGGGGTCCCTGCTTCATCTCTCTCTCACCTAAGGGGTCCTTGGCCTGAAAACGTTGAAGATCCCTGTCCTAAACAACAACAACAACTACTACTACCAGGCAATAAGACTGCATCTCCCTTTTCAGCACCATGGACAGCGACTGAGGGTGAGAGTTGAGAGTTTGAGAGCCATCCTCTTGACACTAATGTGTTCTGATTACTGGTCGATACAACACCTGATTCAATTCCTTCTAGTGCTGTTGATAATACAGAAACACCACACAAAGAGGCATGTCATTAACCACTCGAACCCCAGCATCCATATTCTGAGGGGATCATTAGCCAAAAATAGCACATCTACAAGCTCACAACGACGCATTGTGAGCTTGTAGATCAGCTATTTTTCAGGGTGTAGCTTGTGGTAGATGAGAAAAAAGGTGGTCCAAGTATACAGTCAATGCAGGTCCAGTTTACCAAGTCTAGAGGGTTTAACTGTCCCAATAATCCTGGTCCGCTGCTGTTTTCAGTGTGGTATTTTAACAAACTACCTTTTAACACACAAAATAATTCTTAATGAACTACAGGAAAGTAACGATTCCTTCTTCACACTACTACAACATAACATATCCTCAGCAAACACAACCCCCCTCTGCCATCCTGACTCTGGTCCAGCCCAATTACACCAAAGACACAAACAGGTAATAGCATTCAATCAAACTTAACAATCACACTTCACATTATATTGCACTAATCTATATGGCACCCTAAACATTTAATATTGCACTTGCTCTAAATGTCTGTGTTTTGTGCACTAGCCCCCCATTCACCAAACACCAAATATCTTTTTGCATTTTCACAGGTGGAACTCATTGGCTGAGTGGCCAAAATGTATTCAATAAATACTTAAGATTCATGACTGCCTTTATTAACTGCAAAAATCTACTTGAGCAAATGACTAACCTTTTTGTTACATTTCACATTCAAATTACTCATAATTATATATATTCGAAACATTCAATTCATACAAATAATAAGTACACTTTATTTTTTATAATAATGCATTGTATTAAAATGCTGTCATTTCCCAGAGTGATTTTCCAGTAATAAAGATGCTTCTCCTTCATTCATGTTTGGTGAATGTAGCCTTGGCCAGGAAGAGTTAATGTCTTCAGGCGCAACCATTAATCGTCAGACGTTTCAACCCTGAACCGCTAAACCCTTCCGATGGCGGGTCGGCAGTGGTGGCCAAATCACTGCCCATCTCCTCCTCCTGGCCAAGGCTAAACTCCTCTCTCCTGCTCCAACAAGAGAGGCTCCTCTGGGGAGGCAAGGTCTTGAGGTAACAGAGGTGCTTAGAGATGGTGCTTAGAGATCTCCAGTGGGTCTATTCCTGTCTGGAGCTCTTCTTCGTCTCACCAGCTGACGCCTCAGTGGACGCCTCTTGTCCACACTTGGTCCTGGCTTGATGTATGTTGGCCTTCTCTGTTCCTGCAGGTCTTTTCGCAGTGACACTTCACTTCCAATGCCTCCCCAGTTGATGTTGTTTGGGTGAGCGTCTCGTTATCGGTGATTAATTCCTGGCCGTTACCGCTATGTCTTTATTGTTGAGTCTCACATACTCCCCCCTTCTCGGAAGACTATGTGTTACTGTCTGTAGCTTGAGTTGGTGCCCTCTTGCGAGTGCTGTGCATGAGGTTGCTAAACTAATACACCCACGCCAGTCTTTCATGGAGGTCATCTGTCCCTCCAGAGTCACACAACTTCCTCGCTTGCCATCCACACTTTCCCGGAAGTCACTGGTTGCCCAGAGTTCTGGGATTATAATTACATCTAAAGATGCTTCTCCTTCGTTAGCGTTTGGTGAATGTAGCCTTTGCCAAGATAGAGTTAATGTCTTCAGGCGGTCGATCGCCACTGTGTTTCGACCCTGGACCGCTACGGCTACACCCTCCCGATGGCAGGTCGGCAGCGGTGGCCAAAACTTATATCAATAGTGAAAGTAGCTGCTTTCACAAGCTCACAATCCATAATGCAATTTGTACCTTTTCCCTTCTTAGTGGAGTATAGACCGATTTCTCAGATCAGCAACCATACAGTAGCTGTGGAGTCAAGCAGCACCGTGTCACGCAGCGACACCGCAACTACACAGCAGCGCTCTGGAAAAAGGTCTATAGTGGAGTCAAAAGTACAATACCGTATTTTGTCTTTGAAATGTAGTGACGTGAAAGTCATAAGTATCCAAAATTAATACTCAAGTAAAGTACATATCATCATTGTCGGGCAGAAACCTTGTATCTCCAAGTTTCAAATGTGTTCGTTCTTTCGCAAAGTAAAGCCCTGCTTCATCAGACAAGGCCGTCGCACAAAAGTAGTGAAAACAGCCGTTCTACAAGCACACAACGCCTCGCGGCGCGAGGCGTTGTGTGCTTGTAGATCGGCTGTTTTCACTAGTTTAAATCATTTTTAAAATGATAAATGCAAAACGGACGGTTTCGGACATACAAGGTTTGCATCGGACAACGACGATATACTACATAACAACGTAAGTAACTTTACTTAAGTAGAATACTCAAGTAATTGTTCTTTGTTACTATCCACCACTGACAGTAAGTCATCAAGCAGGAAGTAGACCTGAAGCACTGTACCATGAGAACACAGACGTCACCATCCCAATTAATGTGACAGTGAAGTGTGGAGAAAATCCTACATATGGTAACCTTTAACATGACTGTAACAATGCGCTGAATCTAACTATCAATTTGCAATGCTCGCCGAGGCTTCACCGGCATGCACAGCTTTTTCATCTCCGTCCCATTAGCGCACAGGTATGATGTCTGCTACTTAAACTGCTTCTCACTTTCCATCCTGAAGGAAATCATCGGTCAAAGATCGCTTTATAGCACAGTGTCCCCTGGAGGGCCCTTAGTGGGGCTCTCGCTTTTGTTCCGTCTTTTTTTTTCCTTCAGTATAATAAATGATAAAATGTGTCAGTGTTCGATACATAAAAGCATGCTTTGGGGGGGGGAAGAGAGAGAGAGAGAGAGAGAGAGAGAGAGAGAGAGAGAGAGAGAGAGAGAGAGAGAGATCTTTTTCTTTTTCCCAACCTCACACATTTTGGAGAAGTGTTGAAATGGAGACAGAAGCAGAATCACAAGGCTGCTGGGGGGACATTCTGGGTTTCAATTCAACTCTGAAAATGGACTTGTGGGCCCCATTTTCGCACTCTGTTTAAATCAAAACGCCTGGGTTTTGCTGTGCATGCTGGCCAGCATGACATATTGAACAAAATGAAAGGTGCACACTTTTCAGAGGAATGCTTGGTAAGCAGTGACAGAGTGTAACATTCTGCTGGGCTCATTTGGAGCCCAGTGGGTTCTCTTCACACAAACACAAACACTGAATATCCCCACTTGACAATCTCCCTGCACACGTTCAGGAGGGGGAAAAGCATGCAATCAGCTACATGCATTCAAGCTGTGTGCGAGCGCATGGGAAATATAATTTCGTGCCTGACAAGTGGGATTATGTGTGTATGTGTGTGTGTGTTGACATTTTATTTTCCTGAATAACGTGCTTGAATGTGTGCAGAGATCAGGGGCGTCACAAGGGGGGAGGGGGGGGGGGGGGGGGGGGGGGAGTGGGACTGAATTACTAGGGCCCAAGGTGGAGGGGCCTTAATTATTTTATACTTTAGCTATTGAAAAATAGCAGATATACAAGCTCACAGCGCGGCACCGAGTGCCACGCTGCAAGCTTATAGATCTGCTAATTTCGAAAAGTTGTGAAAATGTATTTTTTAAGCAAACATTTGTAACTCAAAGATTTCTTCTGGGGGGTCCCTGGAACTAAATATTTTGAGATGGGGGTCCGTGGCCAAATACATATCACTTTGGGGGTCCTTCACATGAAAAGGTTTGAGCACCACTGACATAGAAACATAGGTTTTTCCAAAAAAATAGCAGATCTACAAGCTTGCAGCGCGGCACTCGGGTCGCGCTTTGAGCTTGTATTTCTGCTATTTTTCAATAGTTAAAGCACAAAATAACGCAGTGAATCCTTGTACCCAGGGCCCCAGAATTTGGTGGCAGAGACGCCCCTGGCAGAGATAGCGAGTGAGTGTTTGTCTGTGCCAGGCAGCGCATGCATACTGTATAATATGCCTGAACTCAGTAAAGCGAAGAATCGAAGATAAGTCAAATATTGTTCTATTTCAGCAAGACAGAGCGTGTTTTTGATATATTGGCTTTGCCCAAAGACTCCCCAGAGATCAAGTACAATTCATCATCTCCATCCTAATAAGCTCTGTGCACATCAGGGCACCCATGGCCAGTCCTCCCACCCACACACTTTCTCTCTCTCACTTTTCCCTCTGTCTTTCTCATTCTTATCCAGGGGCATCAATTGGGTATGGCAGGGGTATGCAGCTGCCATACCCTGGGTCCAGGGGAGGGGGACATAAAAGTTACTTTTATATATAAATCCATGAATGTCTCTTTGTCAAACTATGCTGGTTATTATGTTTATAATCACAGTAAAATAATAACTACAAATGCAAAATTGTACTAAATGGTCACTTTAACAAGGTATTATAATTATATTCTCCACACTTTTATTCTCCCCATCTTGACAAAATGGTATATTCCCAGGTTCCGCCGGTCAGCTGCACAGGTGCAATGCATTGTTGTTAATTAATACTAACATGCCAAGTTTAGCTGCACTTGAACAATCATTCCAGGCTGCCATATCCAGCCCAACAAACCGTAGAAACCTGGGGAAGAAACAGACATTTTATCGCGCACGCATGAGGACTCCCATCTTTGCCATACCCTAGCTTTTGCTGAACGGACGCCACTGTTCTTATCCCTCGCTCCTCTGACTGCCGTCCTGACTGTGGCCACACAATACCGCCCAATCTCATCTGGCCATTTAAATTAGCTTTCTCTTCTCTCTGTCGGTATACACCTCCCCTTCCCTTTCCTCTCTCTCCGCGCGGTAAATCCTGAGTATTCATTTAAACATGAAAAGGGGACCGTTTCGCTTTAGTTAAATAAACCCTCAGGGTTATGTGCACTGCGGCAGCTGGCAATATATTGTATAGTGTACCCCTGCATGTCAAGTCACCCTGCTTCTGGTCAAGTTTATTTGGTTCATGGTGTGTGTGTGTGTGTGTGTGTGTGTGTGTGTGTGTGTGTGTGTGTGTGTGTGTGTGTGTGTGTGTGTGTGTGTGTGTGTGTGTGTGTGTGTGTGCCATCAAGTACCATCAAAATTATTAAGGCATTGGTTATATACCACTATTACAGTATGTTAAATTATATTTACTGCAATTATGTTTTTGCGTGCGTGCGTGCGTGCGTGCGTGCGTGCGTGCGTGCGTGCATGCGTGCGTTTGTGTGTGCGCGTGTGTGAAAGAACATCATTATTTCCTGAATGCAACTTGTAAGGCATAAAGGCGAGGGAACAAAAGCAGGAGACCGGCGATGATGGGGCCACACATTCCTAATTCCTTAAGGGTTTCCAAAGACATTTTGGCCTCACATACCACATCGGAGCACCATTCCGTCTGTCTCAGGTAATTAGCGCTTCCATAATGGGACACACATTTGCCGGATGCGTCAGTGGCACGGTGCATGCATGTACATGAAAAGGCGAGGGAGAAATACGACGGCTCATGAATTGGAAAATCCCATGACACGTCTTTCATTGCACATTCCCTTTGAGGCGCGCACTGGCAAAGCATGCCGGTAACACTTGCACACTAATTATGCAATAAGTGCAGTGCGCGCGTGCTTGCGTGTGTGCGCGCTTAAGCAAGTCAAGATGATGAGCGTTTGTGTGTGGCATGCAGGCCACTTGGGTCTATGTCCCAGCATGCAGTTGGGCTGTGGTAAGAGATAAACACATTAGCAGTGGCAAGCTGCCGAGAGAGAGAGAGAGAGAGAGAAACAAACTTGCATCATTATACAACGATAGACCTCTATTGTGGGCCTTTCTACTACTCACATGTCCTCAAACATTTATGAATACGTGTCGTGCACACAAAGGGATTCACACACACAATAGTGAGATACCATACAGTATATCACTTGTGGCACAGGGAGCACTGGTGGGCCGCAAGGGTAAAATAGGTAAAGAAAATTACATGGTATTTTTTTCTTCAAAGCCTTGAAAAATGTGCCGATAAATGGCAATTTTAAAGTGAACTATGCTGGCTCCACTGATCCCAAGCTGCAACACAGTCCTTTGATCGATCATTTAACACGCCAGCCGGGCGTGCCACGAGCAGTGGTGGAAAAAGTACTCAAATGTTATTACTTAACTCATTCACTACCAAATACGAGATATGACAAGCTATTTTACTTCTGTCCCAAGACATAACAGATTTATTTTTTGTCATTTAATCCATTTGCCCGTTTCCTGATCCTGCCTCATGCCTTGGAGCATTTCTGCACTAGCCGTGGAGCACTTTGTCACGTTAGCATGGATTCTTTTTATTGGATCTATACAGTGACACGCAGACTGTGAGCGAGCCATGCGCGGCGACCACTTTAAACGAAATAATAACTGGGATAGTTCGAGTAGTTTGGTTAAATATTCCTGTAGTAAATGAGTTAAGCATCAATACCATGAGCCAACCCAAACTCACAATGCGTCTAACGTTTTCAGATAAACGTAGGGGGGTAAAAGTAAAATATTTGGATCAGAGTAGTAGAAGATGTAGAGGTAAAAGCACTGAAAATTGGAAATACTCAAGTAAAGTACAAATACTTCAGAATTGTACTCAAGTACATTACTTAACTTAAGTAACCAGTAAGACTCCCTAATCGGAGATGTTGTCTGCAAAAAGCAACCTCATGGTGGCATGGAAATTAAGGGGGGAGGTTGTGGTTTGCCAGCCAAGGAGTGTGTGTGCAGAGTTTGGCATGGATAAGGGCAACGGTGCCGGAGATAAGAGTAGGCCCAAAAGTGTGACGTGACGTGATGGACAGACGGAGGGACAGACAGCGGGTGGAGGTTTTCATAGTAACTTGCGACCTAACGTTCGTAATTATACATACCACTAGCCACGAGCGCTTTCAGGAATCTCAACCGGGCCCTGATCCAGAAAAGGGTGGGAAGCAGTGCTGTATGCAAAGCTTTTGTTTTATTTGTCATTGTCACGCGCTCAGGAGACCTTTCTTCTAAGACAACTTGGCAGACAGCAGGGAGCCTTGGGCCGCAGTGTGACAGATTGGGAGTGTATAAGTCTCTGAGAGCAGAGGAGCCTTTAATGCAGGGACAAATAAATCACTTATAGCGAAGAAAAAGAGGAACAGAGGTGAGCCAAAAAGTAGCCTTGCCCGTGAAGGACAATATGGCCCTGTGTGCCACGAAATCAATTACACTATATTGTGTTGCATTCCTTAAGCACTGTCCATGCTCCACTGTGCGTTTGTATAAGAACACTTGGGAAATGCATAATAGTGGGTTTGTTTGTGTGGATACATTTGAGTTTGTGTGTGTGTGTGTGTGTGTGTGTGTGTGTGTGTGTGTGTGTGTGTGTGTGTGTGTGTGTGTGTGTGTGTGTGTGTGTGTGTGTGTGTGTGTGTGTGTGTGTGCTTGTCTCTCTCCTCCGCGTCATCAGTGTCCTTTCCGTGTGGAGTAGTTTGCATGTTCTCCCCGTATCCCCTAGGGTAGGTACCCTCACAAAAAAAACATGCAGTAATCCTGATCTCTATACTGCATCCCCCTGGCCAGATGGAGGGGAAAGTAACTGGTTGGAATAACGTGTTCCTTCCACGCACACAAGTCCAACCGGGGAAACCCACCCGTCAGGTGAAAAGAAGCAGCCTGCTCACGCCTAGAGTTCTCAACAATCCTGAAAATTAAGGCCCGGCCCTAACTGGGCCGACCCGGCCCTACTAGTAAGCATACATTTTAGGCCCTACCCGGCCCGAAAACGTCGGGTCGGGTATGGTCGGGTTTGGAAAGAATTTAAGAACTACATATTTTCTTTTTTCATTGAGCCAGAGGCCCTACCTGGCCCGACTAATTAGCCTACATTTTAGGCCCTACCCTACCCTAAATGTCGAGTCGGGTTCGGGTATGGTCGTGTTCGGTCAGAATTTGAGAACTCTACTCACTCCTCATGCATTGAAGGAAGCATGAGCTCAGTTCGGGGCTCTCCCCGGGTTGGCAGAGGGAGAATAGGCACTGGGTGAAGCGGCTGTCTCTCGAAAAATGGGTTGCAAATTACAGTAAATAATTGAGTTTAATAAATTGCTATACATTGTACTAGTGTGTGTGTGTGTGTGTGTGTGTGTGTGTGTGTGAGAGAGAGTGTGCGTGTGCGTGTGTGTGTGTGTGTGTGTGTGTGTGTGTGTGTGTGTGTGTGTGTGTGTGTGTGTGTGTGTGTGTGTGTGTGTGTGTGTGTGTGTGTGTTTGAAAGCGTGCATGCGTGCGTGTTAATGTATGCACACACATGAACGTCTCTCCTTACCAGTGACCACAAACAAAAAAAACATCATAGAATCTCACAAAGTCAGTGTGTTAATCCTGCCAACCCAAATAACTAGAGACTGTAAATATTGACTCAGAGATGGGAGAGTGAAATCAGCTGTTTTGCTGTAAAACGTTTTTTGTATTGTGACATCATCGGCGGTGCATGCATAGGCGATTTTAAGGGGTGTCTATGGGTGCACTTGCACCCCCTGGCCGCCAGGGATGTGAACAACCTCATAGTCATTGCAAGCTACCACAAGCAACGAAATTCCACAGAGCAAAAAAAGTGTCTGTTATTTAGCTCTGGTGGCGAATTTGGTGGTGAACTGCTCCTAAAGCCTCTCTCTTAAGTGTATTTTACACACAAGTTGTTGCAAAAATAAGTAAATAAATCATATAGGCATATGCTCATGGTGTCTAGAAAAGCACAGTTTACATTGTGTTACAATTAGGTAAAAAAAAATAAACCTTAGAAACCCGTTAAAACAACTGGATACAAAATACAAAATCCGAAAATGTTTGTGTGCGCGCCTGAGGAACCCAGTCTTGCACCCCTGCTAGAAGAGGCTAGAATCGCCTATGGGTGCATGCATGGCGCTGCTTATAGCGATAATATCTAACCAGTGGAATATCCTTGCTGTCTGGTGGAAACCTGACAGCAAAACTAAACTGTTACTTTTCAGAAAATTGGAAAAAAAAGTGTTCAGATTTATCCAATGTACAAGCATGATAATACCTTAATTTGCTTTTACTCCACTACAGTTAAATGACAACTTTAGTTACTAGTGACTTTGTAGATTACATTAAGATACAAAGTGTTGCATTGGCCCGGTCACACATGATTTTGCAACCCATTTTTCACCCAGTGCCAGTTGCCTATGTAATCCTGGGCTCTGCTCTCCCTCTGCCGCGCCTGGGAAGACAACGGACTGACCTCATGCTTCCTTCAATGCATGAGTAGTCCAAGTTGTTTCTTTTCACCTGACAGGGGGGATTTCCCTGGTTTGGACGTAGCGCGTGGAAGGAACACGTTTTTCCAACCAGTTCCTTTCCCCTCCATCAAGCGCCCCGGCTGGCCAGGGGGAGGCATTATTGAGACCAGGATTACTGCATGTTTTTGTGAGGGTATCTACCCTATAGGAGACACGGGGAGAACATCCAAACTCCACACAGAAAGGCCCTATCGCCGACTCCACCTAGGGTGTGGGCGCTGATGACGCGGAGGGAGAGACACGCCCCCCAGCACCCACAGCATCCCCGGCGGGAATCGAACCCAGGACCTTCTAGCTGTGAGGCGAAGCGCTAACCACTGCGCCACCGTGCTCCCCCCGTATCTTTTCTGACCAGTGTCAGGCCTCTCACATGCACGGGCAGGTCATCCATCAACCCCCAAGTTCACACCTCGACAATGTTTAGTGTCACAACAGGGTGATTTAACAAAGGGATGACTGTAAGCATGTCAGAGTCTGAATCTGTTAACTCCTGTAATGTACTGTACTGTAGGTGTTAAGCAATGATGTGCGCGTGACGTCATTCATATCGCGTCCCCCAAACATGGAATGATCACCAATACAACACTGATTAGATACATTAGCCACTTAAAAGCCGATCTTGAAAGCTCACAATTATTAGCTTGTAGATCGTACATTTTTGATTCCTTACTTGGGACAGAGTATTTCCTACATTGCGGTATTGGTACTTTTAATCAAGTAGCATGACGAAGTGTGGTATTCATTTACCAAAAAAAGAAACCAAAAAAGTTTAAATAAGGAGATACAAGGTTTCTGCCCAACAACAATGATATCGTCGTTGTCGGGTGGAAACCTTGTATGTTCAACACCGTTCGTTTTGTATTTATCATTTTAAAAATGAACTAAACTACCGGTAGTGAAAATAGCAGATCTACAAGCACACAACGCCTCACGGTGCGAGGCGTTGTGTGCTTGTAGATCGGCTGTTTTCACTACTTTTGTGCGACAGTCTTGTATGATGAAGCAGGGCTTTACTTGGTGAACAAAAGTACACATTTGAAACTTGGAGATACAAGGTTTCTGCCCAACAACAATGATATGTTTCTGTTTACCTGCCTCAACGTTCCTCCTTCAGTCAACACGTTCACACATGCAAGACTCAGCAATTAACATGGGCACGAGACTAATTAGTAGACTATTCAGGCAAATACAATTGTAGGCCAACACTGTGCGTTGTCACAGTACAATATACACTGTTGCTGTATTGTTCTAGCCTTGCATAGCCAGACAGGGGTGTCACACCAAATGCTGGGCCCTGGGTACAAGGATTCACTGTGGGGCCCCTGTGCTTTAACTATTGAAAAATAGCAGATATACAAGCTCACAGAGCGGCACCAAGTGTCGCGCTGCGAGCTTGTAGATCTGCTATTTTGGAAAAATCATAAAAATCTTTGAATATTTAAAATCCTTTTTTGAAAAAACTATGTTTCTATGTCAGTGGTGCTCAAACTTTTTCATGTGAAGGACCCCATAAATGTTCGCTTAAAAAAGACATAATATATTCAAAGGTTTGCAGTTTGCACACATTTCACGACTTTTCAAAAATAGCAGATCTACAAGCTCCCAGCGCGGCACTCGGTGCCGCGCTGAGAGTTTGAGAGCTTGCATACCGGTATCTGCTATATTTTTCAATAGCTAAAATATAAAATAATTAGGGCCCCTCCACTTTGGGCCCCAGTAACTCAGTCCCACTCCCCCCCCCCCCCCCTTGTGACTTCCCTGTAGCCAGACAATAATACTAATCTGCCGAGGGCCATTTTTCTTTGCAATGGATTCGTCTGGCTACGCCAGGCTAGTATTGTTCGGGATGATAATAATATAACACGATATAAACGCCGTCCATCTCCTGTAACATGTGATTTCAGTGTGCTACGCTGTCTTGTGAATTTCCCGGACGTCTTGTTTACGAGCTCCGTTACGGCTAACGAGCCCACTGATGGCTAATTACATCAGCGTTCATTTTCAGAGATGCAGTGTCATCTGCTTTTCTCTGGCATGCACGCCTTATCTTGATGGCACTCTCTTTCGCTGTCCTCTCAATCTCTTTCTCTGTCGCAAGCACGCACGCACGCACGCACGCACGCACGCACGCACGCATGCACTCACATTTTATTCAAGGGTTTGCATTTGTAGTCCTACACAAGCCATTTTGAGGACCAACACAGTTGTTTTGATTAACGTAGAACATTGGTTCTATGCCAATCAGACAAATTGAACACCTGTGTTGGTCCTAAATATGTCCGGTTTAGGACTACGAATGCAACATTATAGGACAACATTTTAGGAGTTTTGTGAATTCCATTTAAATGTTTTGTCATTTTCAGCCCTAACCCTGAAGCCGAAAATATGAATAACAGTCTGTTCCCCCAAAATCCTTTTCGCCGGTACACGGTCTCTGCCTTTAATAGTGAACAGCCAACTTAACATACACCGTTTCGATTATAAATCTGCTATTTGTGCACAACACTGGTGTGCAACTAAATCAGTCTAAATCAGACATAACTCCAACCCGAACCTCTAACCCAACCTCCAAAATGGAAAATCTTATCCTGACCACAACCCGAATCTTTTCCTAATTGTAACCAAGAGTATAATAATCCGACAAATATTTTGTTAGACCATAAACACAACCATTTGTCACGAAAATTGTCCTCACAATCTCTCTCTCTCTCTCTCTTGAATACTCTCTGCAGGTATACTACTACAGTACAGAGACATTTGGCCCTCACAAGCAATATAAGCAACCTACACACGCGTATACATGCACGTACAGTATACACGCACGCACATACACTACGCACACGACACGCACCTATACCCACCTAGGCATACCGTCCTATATTGTTTTTTCCTCTCCTTCCTCCGTCTCCCCACCCTCCCCCCGCCCCGCCCCTATTTTTTTATTTAGTAGACGCGTTAAAGGCAGCGTGGTGAACAGCTGGGGAACAGCAGTAGCATACAGGAGTGATGAAATGTGTCAGGTGGATCTCTGTCAACACCTGCCATCTCTGCTCTGGTCTGTTGTGGGCAGCGCAGCTCCGCGGGCTTTTCCACGCATGCATGCACAGGGGTTGACAGTAAGGTCTCAGAGGCACTTGCCCGTCGGGCAAGTGCAGGCCATATTCTACTTGCCCTCAGGTCTTGGCCACTTGCCCCCCCCGCAGCGATGGAAAGTATATTTACTTAAGTACTGTACAATACGTTTACTTCTACTCCACATCTTGGATCCTAATATTGTACTTTTACTCCACTACAATTATTTGAAAACTTTAGTTACTTACTTACTGCAGATATAAATTATAATATTATAAGACATATGTAAACCACTTTAGCACTTTTGCTTTTACTTTAGTACTTTTACTTGTAAAAGAGTATTTCTATATTGCAGTATTGATACTTTTACTTAAGTAAAACCTTTGAGTACTTTTTTCTACAATTACCCCCCCCCCCCCAACACACACACACACACACACACACACACACACACACACACACACACACACACACACACACACACACACACACACACACACACACACACACACACACAAAAAGGAAGAAGAAAATAAAATAGTCTTGCTTGTTTCTCTCTCACAAACAAAACCTGGCAACGCTGGACAGCAGACCATCAGAGTCGGAGATGTGTTTATGTTAGTTGTTAGCACAGAAGGCTAACAAGCAGGCTGCCCTGCAGTGCACATGCATGCTGCTCATGATTAAATACATTATGTAGCGCAATACAGGGAGGGAAACATCGGGAAAGCACTGTTGATAGCATGGAAAATAGACGCTTCACTCGTAAAATAGACGCTTCGCGGCGTTCGCGGACATGTCAATGTTTTAGCGACTTTTGCGATAATACTAATAGTTCTGTCTTCTTTCACTTTCTCCCCAACGTTTGGTGACCTGTGCTTCAGCACGTAAAGTGCGTGCATTAATCTGGCCATGCTGTAGCATAATGTGAGTGTGTATGCCTTGTAGATTCGCTGTTTTTGACGGAGCTCACATAGCCACTGGCTGGCGGCTGCCTGCACGCGCGTTCGTTCAGTGTGTGTGTGTGTGTGAGTGTGTGTGGGGGGCGTGTGGAGGGACTTCGGAGGGAGAGAGAGACGGACAACTAGCCCTGTAGCCCCTGTTCAAGTATAGGCACACATCTCATTATTATGTTGCTCAAAATGTGCACTTGCCCGTTCGGGCAACCCAGTAGCACAATTCACCTGCCCGACCTTTTTATTTACTTGCCCCGGGCAGTCGGGCAACCGTTAGTGTCAATCCCTGATGCATGCATGCATGCATGCCTCGCAGGCACCAGACCGGCACAGAGAGGCTCTCTCTCTCTCTCTCTCTCTCTCGTCCGCCTGCTGCTCTCCGGACGGCCGCCGTGCCAAGGACAGGTCAGGAGTGCCATGCTGAACAGGGACGTGCAGAGAATGTTAGAGAGGCAGGGGCTGACATTTCTGAAAGGGTCTTTTGGTGAAAATATTGAAGATAGCAGACCTCCAAGCTCACAACGCGTCGCGCTGCGACGCGTTGTGAGCTTGAAGGTCGGCTATTTTCGGTACCTGATACCACACTGAAATAAGCATATTTAGCATACTGGAGATGTGGCGTAACGGCATGGATTTCTACACATGCAGAGAGGGCAATTCTTTCAACATGACGCTGCATTCAAGTTCAGGAGAGTTTGGACCAGGCAATTCTCTTGAATGCCGCCTTCAGGTATGGCATGGAAATTGGGCACTTTAAATTCTTTCACCATAGTGAAAACTGCATTCATGGTCTGGAGAGGGCACTTTTTACAGACGGATAAAAGGGCAGGGGCTCAAGCCCCCTTTGGTGTGCATGTGCCTGATGCTGAAAGTAGCTTATTCCCTCCGTTCCTCTGAAGGGCAGAATCTCTCTCTCTCTCTCTCTCGTTTACCTAAAACACTGCAGGGTACACAACGTTTCGGCCACAATTGGCCTTCATCAGTGTGCGGGGACTGTGTGGGACTATGGGGTTTATGTGGTTAAACCCTTAAAGGAGTAGTTCACCCCCAAAAAGACTTTTTTTTCCTATGGTTTACTCATGCCATGGAGAGTAGAGTTCAATAATATTTTTAGTTTTTTGTCACATTCCTAAGACAAAAATTTGATTCGAGTAAATTTACCCCCATTGATTCCGGATGGGGACCCGTTTCGAAACGGGTCCCCATCCGGAACGAATGGGGGTAAATTTATTGTTATCAAATTGTTGTCTTAGGAATGTGACAAAAAACAAAAAATATTATTGAACTCTAGTCTCCATGGCGTGACTAATCAATAGAAAAAAAGTCATTTTGGGGGTGAACTACTCCTTTAACCCGAATTTAGCTTTCCCCCACGTCTACGGCCAAATCTCTTATAGCCGATCTGCATGCGCACAGTGAGCTTGTAGATCCGCTATCTTTTGGTTAACGTTCCCCCCAGAATAAGCATGCTGGGGTTCAAGTGGTTAAGAACTAAATCTCAAGGCCTCTCGGGGGATGAGGGGAAAGAAAGAAATCTTCAATCATGTTAAAGACCGAACGTAATCATTTACGGAACACAACTAAAATGCATTGCAGATAAGAACGCACTTCTTTCAGATCCACGTCCCACGAGGACTGGAATGAGAGATCAAATCCAGCTCTGTTTCTTATTCTTTTTTTTTCCTTTCTATCTTTTGCACCACCATTTGTCGTTGCCATTTCCCAGCATCCTCTCCATACAGCTCTCTTCCTCCAGTCGTCTGTGTGGAGAGCCAGTCATTTCCTGTCTTAATAAGCCTGCAGCTTGCCTTGCCGCCCCACACAACCACACACACACACACACGCGCACACACACACACACGCACGCACAAACGCACACACACGCACGCACGCACGCACGCACGCACGCACGCACGCACGCACGCACGCACGCACGCACGCACGCACGCACGCACGCACGCACGCACGCACGCACGCACGCACGCACGCACGCACGCACGCACGCACGCACACACACACACACACACACACACACACACACACACACACACACACACACACACACACACACACACACACACACACACACACACACACACACACGCGCACACACACACACACACACACACACACCCACACCTCCTCCTCCTCCTCCAATAAATGATGGTCCCTCTTTCTCCCACAGACACTAACAGCTGCATATATATGGATGCAAATGAGGCTAGGCATGCTTTTTATGGCTCCTTATGATATATTAATATTTATGCCCCTGCCAACCAAGATAACGATAGCATTTGAATTTAGCACTTGCAATTAAGGACTTCCAGCTGCTCCCTGCAGTGTGCGCGCGCGCGCGTGTGTGCGTGCGTGCGTGCGTGCGTTCGTGTGTGGGTGTGTGTGTGCGTGTGTGTGTGTGTGTGTGTGTGTGTGTGTGTGTGCACGTGCGAATCTTCGCGCGTTCAAGTGTTTGCAAGCGCGCGCAGCGGTGCGTGGCACGGAGAGGGTAAATGCTCCATCTAAATGTGATGTCACGAATTAAAGGTCAAATGGAATCAATCTTGTCGAGGCGCAATTAGGAGTTGGCCACTGACCTCCGCTGTAAACACGCTGCTGTTCCTCACATGCACAATGAGAGACACTGACCTCCATTCGTGGCCAGATAACGGCTCCTTAATAATGCCTTAATAACGGCCCTGTTAATGTTGCCTTATCACAGGGTGACAGAGTTCCAGTGGTGCAAAGTAACTAAGTACAGTACATTTGCTTAAGTGCTGTACTTAAGTACACTTTTGAGTTATTTGTAGGCTACTTGACTTAGGCTGCCCTCACACCAAAGTACCTATGAGAGTGGAATCCGCGTTCCGCCAATGCATTTCAATGAGAGTGAAGCGGTTTCATGCCAGCAGAGGATTTCTGCAAAAAACGCTCCCTTCCCATTGAAATGCATTGGCGGAACGCGGATTCCACTCTCATAGGTATTTTGGTGTGAGGGCACCCTTATTGGGCATTTTACTTGTAAGGGTACAGTCACACCAAACTACCTATGAGAGTGGATTCCAGATTCCACCAATGTATTTCAATGGGAATGGAGCGGTTTCATGCCAGTAGAGGATTTCTGCAAAAACCACTACATTCTCATTGAAATGCATTGGCGGAATCTGGAATCCACTCTCATAGGTAGTTTGGTGTGACTGTACCCTTACAGAGTATTTCTACATTGTGGTATTGATACTTTTAGTGAAAACGTGAGTACTTTTTCCACCACAGTTCTGACTGGAAAAAAAAGAAAAGGGTCTACTCTGAACTCTCAGAACTCTCAGAAGACGCTCAGAAGTACATAAAAGTGTAGGTGCACTCTTTGGTAGGGGACTTAAAACGTGCAACAAAGGGGGGGAAAAACAACAACAAGGCACTCTTCTGGTGAAAAAGGTTTAAAGCCTTTATTGATGTGGCTATTTCATAATGGAATTTGTTAAAGACTGGGACAACCCATGCGTAGCGGCCCGCACAGCCATCTTCAAGGTATGATGCCCTGGCCGCTAGCCACATGAATAAAGGCTTTTTGACTTTTTTCACCAGAAGAGTGCCCTGTGTGTCTGACTGTAGTTGCTGGATCCATTTACCATCCGTCACCCATCATACAAAATGTTCTGCGCTCACATTGCTATGTATGCACATCAGCATGAAAGAACTGAAATAGGAAAGACATGCTGTTATTTCCCGTTTTAAAAAGGAAAACGGATTATAGTTCCGGATAAATATTTTCACTGTGCAGGTGGAAGGCCAAACCGTTTGGCCCAAACGTTGCACCTGTGATGTACTGACACTGTAAAAATGTTTACTTTGGAGTATATAAGCTGGATTTTCCTTTTTGAACTGCTGCTTATCCTGTCCTGCACCAGTGACAACTGGATGTGTGCACAACATTCTTCTTTGAACGCGACGCTGCCATTTTCCTACCTGCTGTCTGAAGCCCTAAGCAGGGGCGTCACAAGGGGTAGGTAAGTGGGACTGAGTTACCAGGGCCCAAGGTGGAGGGGCCCTAGTAACTTTAGCTATTGAAAAATAGCAGATATACAAGCTCACAGCAGCTGCTATTTTTGAAAAGTCGTGAAAATGTGTGCAAATCTTTGAATATGTATTTTTTAAGCGAACATTTGTAACTCAAATTTTGCTTCCGGGGGGGTCCCTGGAACTAAATATTTTGAGATGGGGGTCCGTGGCCAAATTCATATAATCTTGGGGGTCCTTCACATGAAAAAGTTTGAGCATCACTGACATGAAAACATGGGTTTCTTGCACACATTTTCACAATTTTTCAAAAATAGCAGATCTACAAGCTTGCAGCGCGGCACTCTGTGCCGCGCTGTGAGCTTGTATGTCTGCTATTTTTCAATAGTTAACATTCATGGGGGGCCCGCAGTGAATCCTTGTACCCAGGGCCCAGAATTTGGTGTGACGCCCCTGGCCCTAAGTGTTGCATTGGTTGATAACAACACAGGGCTTCCCTGCTAGGTTGCAAGCCTGCGTGCGTGCGTGCGTGCGTGCGTGCGTGCGTGCGTGCGTGCGTGCGTGCGTGCGTGCGTGCGGCGTGCGCGTGCAGGGGTGTCGCACCAAATTCTGGGCCCTGGGTACAAGGATTCACTCACATTGTGTGCCGCACTGCGAGCTTGTAGATCTGCTATTTTTGAAAAATCGTGAAAAGTCTTTGAATATTTCAAATCCTTCTAAGGTTTTTTGAAAAACCTATGTTTCTATGTCAGTGGTTCTCAAACTTTTTCACGTGAAGGACCCCCAATATGATGTATTTGGCCACGGACCCCCATCTCAAATACTTAGTTCCAGGGATCCCCCATGAAGCTAAATTTGAGTTACAAATGTCCGCTCAAAAATACATATATTCAAAGATTTGCACACATTTTCACGACTTTTCAAAAATAGTAGGTCTACAAGCTCGCAGCGTGGCACTCGCTGTGAGCTTCTATATCTGCTACTTTTCAATAGATAAAGTATACAATAATGAAGGCCCCCTCCACCTTGGGCCCTAGTAACTCAGTCCCACTTTCCCCCCCTTGTGACGCCCCTGGTTGCAAGCCTGCATGCGTGCATGCGGCGTGCGTGCGTGCGTGCGTGCGTGCGTGCGCGTGCAGGTGTGTGCATCTTGTTTGTTTGTGTCAAGCTTAATGGCATCTGGAGAGCTACGGTCCAAGTCCTCCCTGGCAGACGTAATGCAGACAAAAAGAGGCCGCATGACAGCTCCCAATGATTCACCACCATATATCTATTTAGCAGCATCTGTGTGGGAACATACAAGGACGTGAATGACGACAGTGTGGGCAGCAAAGCCCAGAGGAGATATATATCATCTTCTTGTAGTTTGTGTTTGGCATCTATAGCGGTCGGGGAATACCTTCCTAGATGATCCAAGACAATAAATCACGGCCTGAAATAGATATACGTTTTGCCTCTTTTTGCTTTTAATTGTGGTGCGATTGTCACCATTATTTCAAACATAATTCGTAATACATTTTATTTTTAGCCAATCTGTATGGTAGACGGGTATGTTAATACCAGTAAGACAACCTAAGAGCGTCTGTCTTGGCCATCTGTCTTGGCCATATATGGATTCTGTCGTCTGACATCATACATGATACAATCCCTTTTATGCCCATATATGGAGATCCATGTTATGCCCATATATGGAGATCCCTGCTCTGAGTATCTGACATCACTGTGATGTCACCTGTGATGACACAGTGATGTGTCAGCCTTTTATGCCCATATATGGAGATCCCTGCTCTGAGGATCTGAAATCACTGTGATGTCACCTGTGATGTCACAGTGATGTGTCAGGGGAACCATGTCAGGCGTTACAGACAGACAGACAGACAGAGATACGATCAAGCTGTGACGGTTCACATACTAAACTGCGATCTACGGTCGCAACTAAACTGCGACCTGCGGTCGCAATAACACATTTGTACTGTGTGCAGTATTTTGTATCCCTACTCTTCTATTGATATATGAAGATCTCACCAGGACAAAGGGTCTGACACGAATTTTTGCTCAAGATTAAATTCATCCTCTGAGCAGGCAGACAGGCTCTAATAGCTCAATGGTAAAAACGTATACGATGGTGTCCCCCTATATTATTTTTTATATTTATTAAAACACATTTCGCCTGTACTGACATGCCCAAAAATCCGGACACCAAGCCTAGGATCGCAACGCCAACCGGAACCAACCGCTGGATCACACGAGTACGAGTCAGAGAGAATAATTCCATAAATCTCCATCCCATAAATCTCTTGACACCCACTGACAACAGTTCCTTGTGGATATTCCCAGGTTCCTGTGGCATCACACCCACTTGAGCTCCCCTCACTTCCTCGATCTGTCATCTTGGATAACTGTGACATACCGGATGTGGCTGCATGTGACAGGCCCTGCACCACATAACTTTAACCCCTTAAACCTTACACACTTCGTTGACCAGGGTTCCCCCGGGGCCTACAAGCACAAGCACAAGAGCAACACATTGCATGGCAATCTATTTTTAAAACAGATTGAGGCTAAGTGAAACCAAGTGTTCCACAGTGAGTAGAAATTGAGTTAAATTGGTATAATTGTTTTGTTTCTTTTGGTATGATAATGGTTTGGCATGTTCATCTTTTATTCAAACTCGTAGCGACAGGGACGTGCAGAGAATGTTAGAGAGGCAGGGGCTGAAATTCCTAAAAGGGCATTTTGGTGAAAATATCGAAAATAGCAGACCTCCAAGCTCGGAGGTCGGCTATTTTCGGTGCTTGACACCACACTGAACTAAGCCTAATCAAGTCAATACTAGTGGAGATGTGGCATACAGCATGGATTTCTACACAGAGAGGGCAATTCTTTCAACATAAGATGCTGCATTAAAGTTCAGGAGAGTTTTTTTTTTGGACATAGCAATTCTCTTGAATGCTGCAGTCAGGTATGGCATGGAAACAGGGCATTTGCATTTCTTTCACCATAGTAAAAACTGCATTCATGGTCTGGAGAGGGCACTTTTTACAGACGGATAAAAGGGCAGGGGCTCAAGCCCCCTTTGATGTCTATGTGTGCACGTGCCTGTGACTAGCGAGAATAAACGAATTGATTCACATTATGTGGGGAACAAAAACAACGCGAGACCGGACCCAACCAACAGAAACAAAGAATAAATAAATAATTGTATTTATTTTATTTTTTTAAACCGGATCACATGGCTAGTTTTAGCACAAATTCCAGTCTTTCCTCTGAGGTGGAAAGTCTGGTGACGCGAAGTTAAAGGACACCTGGACCTGGTTGAAAGTGGTTGGGACTAATTAAAATGAGCACAGTAGTCAATCAATTCCCCTCAGTGTATTAAAGTCTCTTTCTTGCCGGTGGCTTTTGCAACCAGTAATGAAGCCATATCTTCTTTTCTTGTGCTCGGTAGAAGTTCAACAGGTGAGTCAGAGCCAGGTTCGTCTCTAAACCTGGCACCTAGAAGTAGTCGCCAAATTCCTGTGACTTATAGCGCTAACAAGCCCCCGGCTTGACGTGTTTTCTTAAGATTCTTAAAAATACCTTATAATAAGACCCTGGGCAGCAGGCAAGTGAAGACATCCACTCAGGAAGTATAGGACAGTTGGACAGTTGGGTGTCGCTGGCAGGGCCTGGGCACTCATTAGTGGAAAGGTCCGCATGTTCTCCCCTTCCCCTGCTTGCCTTGACTAGACAGTGATGTCAGGTTTCACCAGAGATGGAAAGTATCTATGACTTAGGTAGCCTACTCTTACTCAAGTACTGTACTTGGGGTGGTGCCATAGTTTTGTACTTTTTCTGTTTTCTGTGTGTTTATCTATGGAGTTAACATTACTCTAATAGGGGTTATAATATGCAAATATGTCTTCCCTGTGTATTTTTGATTTCTTCCTGAAAGCTGAAAGCCTCCGAGTCAAAAGGCCCAATCGAAATACACCGCTTTAGTGACACCAAAATCATCCCCTCCCCTTATCATCATACAACAACAACTGGGCGTGGCTATCTTCAGGTGGGTGGTGCTAAGGTGACTACTACGAACGAACCCCATCGTTAAGTAAAGTTTTGAGGTTAGGCCACGTTTGTTGTTTACTTTAATATTTCCTCCACTGCAATAATTTGACAGCCTTTTAGTTCCTTTTCAGAAAAAACTAAACAAAAACATACACGTAAGCCCAATTTTATACTTTCGCTATTAGAAAATACCGATCTTCAAGCTCACAACGGGTCATGTCGCGACCCATTGTGAGTTTGTAGTTATTTTTTGAAAGGGTACTTTTTACTTTCGTAATGTAAGTAATTAAGTGCCAATGCATTTTCACTTTTACTCAAGTAAAGAATCCATGCCTTTTACTTTTAACGGAGTGTTTTTATATTGCGGTATTGCCCTTTTTTAACTGAATTAAAACACCTGAGTGCTTCTTCCGCCCCTGGGTTTCACTCCTGGCATTTCCAACCCAGTCAGAAACAACTAAGAGCCTTAGGACATGAATATTTAACAAAAAGAACATCCCCATTCTTTTTGGCTTTCATTGCTACTATTTCTAGATGTGTTGCAGTCCAGTACTTTGTTCTTCCTTGCTTTTTGTATGGCACATCAGCTACCCGGCTGTCAGCCAAGTTCAAGAACCGGGGACTTCCTTTAAAGTTGTGAGCAGTTGAATGAAACATGATGAATACTGCTTCTGTAGATCTGGGTCAAAGAAGTGGGTTAGCCGTTCCATCTTCCGGCCTCACTGGGACTCGTGTTTTGGGGGGAAAAGACAAAACTTCAAGAGCGATATTAGACAGATACAGAGAGATTTTAAGTATGAGTCAGAGAGAGAATAACTCCATAAATCTCTTGTCACCCACTGACAACAATTCCTTGTGGATATTCCCATGCAGGGGTGTCACAAGGGGTAGGAAAGTGGGACTGAGTTACTAGGGCCCAAGGTGGAGGGGCCCTAGTAACTGCGAGCTTGTAGATCTGCTATTTTTGAAAAGTCGTGAAAATGTGCGCAAATCTTTGAATGTATGTATTTTTTAAGTGAACATTTGTAACTCAAATTTTGCTTCTGGGGGGTCCCTGGAACTAAATATTTTGAGATGGGGGGGGGGGTCCTTCACATGAAAAAGTTTGAGCATCACTGACATGGAAACATAGGTTTCTTGGCACACATTTTCACGATTTTTCAAAAATAGCAGATCTACAAGCTCGCAGCGCGGCACTCGGTGCCGCGCTGTGAGCTTGTATATCTGCTATTTTTCAATAGTTAACATTCATGGGGGGCCCGCAGTGAATCCTTGTACCCAGGGCCCAGAATTTGGTGTGACGCCCCTGTTCCCATGTTCCCACTGTGGCATCACAACCGCTTTAGCTCCCCTCACTTCCTGGAGCTGTCATCTCGGATAACTGTGACATACCGGATGTGGTCGCATGTGACAGGCCCTGCACCACATAACTTTAACCCCTTAATGTAACCTTATATACTCCGTTGACCAGGTTCCCCCAGAGCTAATGGCTGGCCTATACAAGCACAAGCACAAGAGCAACACATTGCAACACAATCTATTTTTAAAACAAATTGAGACTTGTGAAACCAAGTGTTCCACATAAAGTAGAATCAGAAGAAAGTAAATGGTTTTGCTGAATAGACGCTACACTGAAATATCTCTGCTGTATTTTTACAAGATACAATCTTACGCCTATACTTTGGAATCTAGCATTAGTGGCATTTATATTTGCACAGATATCATATTGTGCTCTACTTTATTTTATTTGATTGTTGTGCTTATTCACGTGAACAAACCTGTTCTGTGAAAGTCTTGTATCTTTGCAGTCAGAGGAAATGGTTCAACAGCCCAAAATCAGATTAGAGAGGGTTTAATTTCCATACACATGAGAACGAGACGAAAGTTTTGTTTACAGTTTTTCAGCTGGTGCCAAATCTCTCTGTCTGTCTGTCTATCTGTCTCTCCCTATTTCTCTCTCAGTCTTTCTCTGTGTCTGTCTCTCAATTCAATTAAATTCTTCAATCCAAAGGGCTTTATTGGCATGAGAAAACACACGTGTGCATTGCCAAAGCAGAAGTGTACACAGTAATCAATCAATATAATACAATCAAAATAAAATATGTACAAACAGAAGGGACTAAGGGAGGGAAACAGTTTTCATGTATCGAGATTACTCAGTGCAGAGATATATACATACAGATACAGATATATACACAATGATTAGTTAGTCTTTAAGGTGGTTGTGTTCCAAGCTCACAAATCTTGCTGTGTTTGTCTGCACATTGTTGTACTTCACCCAGCAGACATGGGAGTTTTTTTTAATCATTGGTCATGTTTTCAATCATGTTTTCTTACTCTCTCTCTCTCTCTTTGTCTCCGCCTCTCTCGGTTTCTCTCTTAGGAATGCGAGAACCCGTGTCCGACAGGTTTATGGGAGAAGTGCTGACACACCCCCCCCACACACACACCCCCATGGACGGAGAGGACTTATCGATGGGTGCGTTTGTTTCCCCTGCTGAATCAGGATAGGCCTCGACGGACGACTCATTATTTGTTTTTCATTCGGCAGCCACAGATAAAATGGCCGCCGCCCTGACACTGATGAATGACGTGTCCCACAGAGGGCAAAGCCTCTCTGCTGATCTCCTGAATTTAAACCCAAAGCTAATGGGCAAAAATCTAATCGAAAATGATTAAAGACAAAGTGAATAACCCCGTAGGGAGTCGGGACGAAAAAACCTACGCTACGCCAGCCCGATGCTGCTCTAAGCTCTGTCTCGGGGGAGAGACATCGGTAAATGGGATGGGGAGATGATGAAAAAGTGGTCCGATTTCCTTCTCATTTGCTAATTGAGCAGATAGCGTAAATCACTTTCCCAAGTCAGAGGGATAGATGCCCCTTTAAAAATCAATGGGACCTACTGTGCCCCAGTGTTTGAGAGCTCCGCTATAGGATGAATCAGCATGTTTGGAGATGATTTTATTTAAAGCAGGGGTCTTCAACAGGGGGTCCGGGACCCCTAGGGGGTCCTCGGAGTTACTACAGGGGGGGCCGCCAAATCTTGTGTGATAGGATCATGTTTTTTACATTAACCACTTGAACCCTAGCATCCCTATTCTGAGTGGAACATTAGCCAAAAAATAGCAGATCTACAAGCTCACAACGCCTCGCGCTGCGAGGCGTTGTGAGCTTGTAGATCGGCTATTTTTGGCAAAGAGGTTTGCAAAGCATTTGACAGGTTCAAGTGGTTAAATATCCGAAAATACACATTACTCCAACATGATGACAGTGCAAGTCTAAGCTGTCTAAATCTATGAAATCTGCGACACAATTTTATACAACTAGAGGTTCGCGGCCCTTCGGGCCGCTCACATCTAGAGATCGCGCCTGCTTCGCAGGCGCTCACAGCTACGTTGCAGCAGTGATCCACCCACATCCATCCATCCATCCATCCACATCCATCCATCCACATCCATCCACATCCATCCATCCATCCATCCACGCATCCATCCATCCATCCATCCATCCATCCATCCAGGCATCCACATCCATCCATCCATCCATCCACATCCACATCCACATCCATCCATCCATCCATCCATCCATGCATCCATCCATCCATCCATCCATCCATCCACATCCATCCATCCATCCACGCATCCATCCATCCATCCACATCCATCCATCCACATCCATCCATCCATCCATCCATCCATCCATCCACATCCACATCCATCCATCCAAATCCATCCATCCATGCATCCATCCATCCACATCCATCCATCCATCCATCCACATCCATCCATGCATCCATCCATCCATCCATCCACATCCATCCATCCACATCCATCAACATCCATCCATCCATCCATCCACATCCATCCATCCATCCACATCCATCCAGCCGTCCATCCACATCCATCCATCCATCCACATCGAAAGGTTTCGTACGAAACCATGGTTTTCTTAGTTTAGGAGAAATGCACTCCTCTTGGGTTATCGCGCCTCCTAGCGTGCGATACAGAGCTACACATATGCTCCCGAATGACAAAGTCGGAGGGTATGCCAGTCAAAACGCCCCGCCCCAACCGTGGGCATAAGGCGCGAGACTGGCATGTGTACTTCCTCTTAACAACACCGTTCCTCTGCACGCAACATGCGCGCGAAGGGGCGTTTGAGGAGTGCATTTCTCCTAAACTAAGAAAACCATGGTTTCGTACGAAACCTTTCGTTTTCTGTCATTTACTCGAAATGCACTCCTCTTGGGTCACATAAACCCCCGGAAGCGCACACCCTCAAATTCCGCCCGCTCCGCCTGACAGGAGACCACACCCCCGGCGTGGCCCCTCCCCCACGGAGCCCCGAGCCCACCGGACTCGAGAGCGGAAGAAAGTAGAAAGACCCTGACAGACCGAAATCCGCCTCATGAACTAATAGGCCGACCAGGTCCGCCTCATAAAACCCTGACAGGCTGGAGCCCGCCTATTCACTAATAGGCCCACTAGCAGCCGTTTTATAAGGAAACAGGGTCTCCCCCTTTTACCGAGAGCAAAGGGACTTGGTCTCAGCTATAAAAAAGGGGGAAAAAAGTCTTTAACTAGAGGAGGCGGCAACACCCAGGACCGAATGCGCCAATGAAGATGGAGCCACGTCCAAATGGTAAAAAACCACAAAAGTCGACGGAGTCGACCAGTTAGCCGCCGAACAGATCTCTTGGATCGAGACACCCCTGGCTAGAGCCCAGGAGGTCGACATTCCCCTAGTGTCATGAGCCCTTAGGCCCTCAGGAACCGGGACTTTAGCACAAGTGTAGGCCATCTTTATGGCCTGCACAATCCACCTTGAAAGTGAAGCTTTAGCCACCGCTTTCCGTCTAGGACCACTTTTAAAAGTGACAAACAGTTGGTTTGACGCTCTAATAGCCCTCGTCTTCTCACAGTAAATCCTCAAGGATCTTACCGGACAAAGACAATGTAGACGCCTATCCTCCTCCGAAGAAAACGGAGGAGGATGAAAAGCCACCAACTCGGTTGGCTCATGTATAATCACACGGTTCTTTGGGACAAACGCCAAATGGGGTTTTAGCAGAACCTTCTTGCCATCCTCACAGAATCTCATGCACACCGGGTCCACCGATAACGCATGTAGATCACTGACTCTCTTGGCTGTAGACAAAGCCAACAAAAGACTAGTCTTAAAACTCAAAAGCTTTAAGCTCGCCGCCTCCAGAGGCTCAAACGGTGGACGGCACAGCCCGTCCAACACCACACCCAAATCCCACGATGGGAAAAGGGACCTAGTAACCGGTTTAAGCTGGTGCACACCCGCTAAAAACCGAGCCACCAGACGGTGCCTACCCACCGTCTTACCCTCAAAGCCCACATGGCACGCTGACAGCGCCGCCAAGTAACCTTTAATGGTAGAAAAGGCAAGACCACTTTCTAGCTTTTCCTGAAGGAAATTCACAACAAGCTGGACCGGAGCCTCAAACGCCACCACCGGCGACGTACGCTCCGCACACCAGTCTTCAAAGATCCTCCACCTCTTATCATAAGCCGACCGCGTGGACGAAGCCCTAGCACTTTGAATAGTCTGAACCGCCCCTGGCGTCAGACCCAAAGCGCTCAAAGACTCCCCTTCACGGGCCAAACCTGAAGGTCTAGCTTCGCCGGGTCGGGATGGAAGATCTCCTGCCCTGCCTGCCGTAGCAGATCTCTGATTGGCGGCAGAGGCAACGGGTTGTCGTAAAGGAGGGGAGATATCTCCGACCTCCACACGCCCCACCCCGGAGCCACCAACAATAGTTTGAGGCCGAACCGCCTGACCCTCTCCAAAGTCTGGGGGATCAGTTCCAACGGAGGAAACGCGTACAGCAGTTCCCTCGGCCAGTCGTGAGCCAGAGCATCCAGCCCCAGTGGGGCTGGCCCCGTCGCAGAGAAGAAAAGTGTACACTTCGCGTTCTCTGCTGACGCGAACAAGTCGACTTGAGGCTGACCGAACCTGCTCCAAATCTGTCTCACCACTCCCGGGTGGAGGGACCAATTCGCATAAAGGGGCTCCCCCCTGGACAGCAGATCTGCTCCGCTGTTCAGAAGCCCCGGAATGTGCGACGCCTTGATCGACGCCAAACGTGGTTCCCACCACAGCGTCAGATCCCGCGCCAGCTGATTGAGAGCCGGGGAGGAGAGGCCCCCCTGCTTGTTGATATAGCACATGGTCGTCGTGTTGTCTGTCCTGATCAACACGTGACATCCTTCCACGAAAGGCAAAAAATGTTTCAACGCCAGAAACACTGCCTTTAACTCCAGAAAATTGATGTGCCGTTTCTGTAGAGCGGAGTCCCAAACTCCCCTCACCGAACGGCCCTCGTGCGTTGCGCCCCAACCACTGAGGCTGGCGTCCGTTGTGATCACTTTCCGTGACACCACCACGCCCATACTGACCCCCTGGGACAGAAGAGTCACGTCCACCCACGGTCTCAGTGTGTACACACACCCTGGGGACACCTTGACCTTGCGGCGACCTTGTGTCGAGTGGATTTTGAGTGCCAACATCCACTTTTGAAAAGGCCTCATATACAGCCTGCCCAGCCTGAGTAGATGGATAGTTGAGGCCATCAGCCCTGACATAATCATGCAGCGCTTGTACGTGACCACTCTGCCCACGCGAAAAGATTTCGCGCAGGCCACGATCTTGACTAATCGCTCCTGTGAGAGTCGAGCCGTCATATTTATTGAGTCCAGCGAGATCCCCAAAAAGGTGGTCTGCTGAGCTGGTGTTAACATACTCTTTTTGAAGTTTATGTTGAACCCCAGAGAGGTTAACTGCGACATCACCACATTGGTGAGACGTGTCACCTCCTCTCTCGAACTTGCGCTTATTAACCAATCGTCCAGGTACGTCGCAAGTCTGATTCCCTGCTGCCGCAGGGGAGCTATAGCCGCTTGTGTCACTTTGACAAACACGCGGGGAGACAGAGAGAGGCCGAACGGGAGAACAGTGTATTCGTACACTTTCCCCTCGAAACCGAACCTCAGGAATTTTCTGTGTGGGGGGTAAATTCCCACATGCTGGTACGCGTCCTTCAAATCGAGGGACGTCCAATAATCGTTGATTCTGATCGAGCGCAATAGCGCTACGTTCGTCAACATTTTGAAACTGTATTTTACCAGAAAATTGTTGAGGGCTTTTAGGTCCAGAATGGGCCTCAGCCCCCCCCCTTTCTTTGGCACAACGAAATAATGAGAATAAAACCCCAGACCGAGCTGATCTGTGGAAACTTCCCTGATCGCTCCTTTCCCCAATAAAGAGTGAATCTCCTCCCTCAGAATCAAAGCGGCCTGCCCCTTTGCGTGCGTGAATATCACTCTGTCTGACAAGGGAGGCTGGGTTGAGAATTGTAGCCTGTATCCCTGCCTCACGGTGCGAAGCACCCAGGGACACGGCTTGCATGCTTTCCATTGAGTTAAATGCTTTGACAAAGGATTCTGAATGGGAGCTGACGTCAGACCTAACGGAATGTGATTGATAGGAATGCACGGTATGTGCACCCCCGGACACGACACTGACGTCACCGGTAACGCGGAAGTCAAAGGGACTCGAGACTGAGACACGTGACTTACTACTGAGCGTGACACCGTCTTGCTGTGAAGCGAGGGCCTTACGTTTAATGCCTTTATCACCGGCGACAACACTTTGTTGCACGGTGGGACAGGAGGCAGAGGAGGAGTGTAAAAAGGAACGCATTCTTGTAAACACGTCCTGTCTAAAACCCTGTTTAATACTGCTGTCGCAGCTGGGGCTGGGATAGCTAAACAAGAAAGACCTCTCTGCAACCTTCTTACCTTGACTGGCGCTTTTGCGCCCTCTCGTGTCGGAAGGGAGGAACACTTGTTGTTCCGGCCCTTGAGTTGAGGCTGTGGAACAATTAAACCTTTTATATTGGAAATGCCCCTTAAGGGGGTTTCCTTGAAGGCTGTTTGTGTTTGTGATTGTGGTACTGGGCATGCATATTTTATATATGGATGTCCCCACTGGGGATTCTCCATTGTGTGTGCATTGTGAAAGAAGAGACCTTGTTTCGCAGACACATTCTTTACTGGGGAGAAAACATTTGGCACAGTAACAAAATTCACATTTACATTGGATTCCTCCACCCTGGGTGGCAGGATCAAAAGTGCACTGTGCTTGCGCGCTGGAGAGCCGTCCATGACCCTGTCTCCGTGCGCCGAGGGTGAGAAGGCCCTCTTTCTCAAAGTGTCATTTTCTCGACCCTCTCCCACGCCCCCTCACTGCTGCACTGTATGAAGGGCGAGCTGGTGGGCGCATCTCCTGGTGCTGGGAGCCCTGGTTGCTCTGACTTCTGTTCCTGCTCGTGCCCGAGGAGGAAGACGGAGCTCTAGGAGAACGATGGGGTTTCCCGCCCTGTCGGGGGGGTCCCTGATATCTCTCCCTATTACGGGAAGAGCGTCCTGAGTAACCTGACTGTTCTTTCCCTTTATCAGGTTTACCCAAAACAGCATCCACCACTTCTTTTTGGGCTTTATTGGTGTCGGTGATGACACGGAGGAAGGGTAACGCTCCCTCGAAGAGACTGTTGGGGGCTGTGTCCAGGCCCCTCAGCTCCTCTCGCCTCTCGCTGGCCTTTGGTTCGTCGCCTTGGAAGGGGACTTTCTGCAGCCACCTGAACCTCTCCATGCTGACAGCGACGTCCATCCCTCTGCCAGCCCATTGGATGGCATGGACGTTGCTCACTATTGCCAGCTGTAGCATGGCATCCCATTCAGCATAGGCTTCAGGAGGGAGGCGGTCCTTGTTTTGGAGCAGCATCTCTGCCATGGCTCCATTCATCAGCCCCACCACGTTTAAACTTTTCACAGAGAGCCCTGCAGCTTTAAAAACATTTTTTACCATGTTGGAGACCTTGTTCTCGTCCTTGTTCTTGAACTTGGGCACAGGCTCCTGAGTGAAGGGGCATTCCGTGGGTTTAAACTGGGCACAGAAGAACTGATTAGTGGCGACATCCACAGGGGGAAGGCCGCCCACGCCAAACTTGTCCTCATCCGCCAGTGAGGTTGACAGAGCCATCTTCCCGGGCTCTCTGTGTTCTTTCCATGTGGAATGGAGAGCTTCTTTGAGCCCCGGGGTAGCGGGTAGCTTCTGAGAGCGAGGGACTGGTGTCTGTACCTCTCTCTTGCCCGCAAACTTGATCTCCGTTGAGCTCGCAGGGCGAGGCTCCACTGGCATAGTGAGGCCCATCTTGGCCACCGCCAGCTCAACCACTGCCAGCAGGTCCAGTTCTTGTGGGGTGGATTCTGCTGTGGCGCCCACCTTCTCCTTATCCACCGCTGCCTTCTTGGCAGGGGCGATGGGGGGGGCTTGGGGTGAGGTGCGAGGGGTGCCGCCATGACGGGGGCTTAGCATCACAATGTCCTCACTTGTCTCCTCTTGAACCAAACCGTCCTCCTCCTCCTCCTCTTCATCTTCCTCCTCTTCTCCTTCCATGGCATCTTCCTCCTCCTCGGAGGTGCCAAACTCGTCCGAGCCGCGAGGCACTTTACGTGGCACGTTCTGTTGGGACGTTAAGAGAGGGGGGAAAGAGGGGGGGGCGGTGACCGTGGGAGTCATCAGGAACGGGTTGGTGGGGTGAGGAGTCCCACTGGTGGCCGCCTCGGCGGCGACCGGAGACAATGGCCCCGCCTGGAGTGGTCCCTGGAGGCTAGCCTGCAGGGCGGCGGAGGCCTGGAGAGGCCCGGTGCTGGTCAAACCAGGACCGGGCGTGAAGGAGAAGCGTGGGGTGGAGCCGAACATGCCGGGTCCACCACTGTGCGCTGTGGTAGAAATAGTGTACATCGGAGCGAAGCTACTGCGGATAGGTTCGCAAACACTAGGAGCCGCCTGGACAAACCTTGCTGCGGTGCTGGAAACAGGCCCGCTTCTTTGTCCTGGCGTGGCGGGGATCTGAGCGCCGTGTTCCATCTGAGCTCCCCGAGCGACGTGGCTTTGTTTGGGCCTTGTAGCGTCCATGTTCATGACCACCAGCAGACGCTGGTGAAGAACGGCCGCGTCCATCGTCGCGCAGAACACGCAGCTGTTTGGGAAGTAGAAACCTTGCCAAGCGTGTTGTAGCTCCAGACAGCCCAGGCAGATGGAATGCGGGTCCTCAGCGGCGATAAAGCGGCTGCACTCCGGATCCCCGCAGCGTCGAGGGAGGGGTGGTGAAAACAGACCCTCGCTAGACATGACGAAGGTAAGCTAAGCTAACCTAGGCTAGCCGCTTGTTATCGTTAGCAGCAAACAGCGAAGAACAAAACAGAGAAGAACAGACCAAGTTGAACGAAACCCGTGGGTGATGGTCCTACTCACCGCTAAGGCTAAAGTTGAATTCGAACTGGTCTTATACTGAGTAACTTGAAGAATTAATTATTTGTCGTAGAGTAACATGTGTAGACGTCCGTATCTCATGCGTGCAGAGGAACGGAAGAGGAAGTACACATGCCAGTCTCGCGCCTTATGCCCACGGTTGGGGCGGGGCGTTTTGACTGGCATACCCTCCGACTTTGTCATTCGGGAGCATATGTGTAGCTCTGTATCGCACGCTAGGAGGCGCGATAACCCAAGAGGAGTGCATTTCGAGTAAATGACAGAAAACCATCCATCCATCCACATCCATCCATCCATCCACATCCATCCATCCATCCATCCATCCACATCCATCCATCCATCCAACCACATCCATCCATCCATCCATCCATCCATCCATCCATCCATCCACATCCATCCCCCATCCATCCATCCATCCACATCCACATCCATCCATCCACATCCATCCATCCATCCATCCATGCATCCATCCATCCATCCATCCACATCCATCCATCCACATCCATCCATCCACATCCACATCCACATCCACATCCATCCATCCACATCCATCCATCCATCCATCCATGCATCCATCCATCCATCCATCCACATCCATCCATCCACATCCATCCATCCATCCATCCATCCATCCATCCATCCATCCATCCACGCATCCATCCATCCATCCACATCCATCCATCCATCCATCCACATCCATCCATCCATCCATCCATCCATCCACATCCATCCATCCATCCACATCCATCCATCCACATCCATCCATCCACATCCATCCATGCATCCATCCATCCATCCATCCACATCCATCCATCCACATCCATCCATCCATCCATCCATCCATTCACAACCATCCATCCATCCATCCATCCATCCACATCCATCCATCCATCCACATCCATCCATCCACATCCATCCATCTATCCATCCATCCATGCATCCATCCATCCATCCATCCATCCATCCATGCATCCATCCATCCATCCACATCCATGCATCCATCCATCCATCCATCCATCCACATCCATGCATGCATCCATCCATCCATCCATCCATCCATCCATCCATCCACATCCATCCATCCACATCCATATATCCATCCATGCATCCATCCACATCCATCCATCCATCCATCCATCCATCCATCCATCCATCCACATCCATCCATCCATCCATCCACTTACTGTACTGTACTTTACTGTACTCTACTGTACCTTACTGTACTGTACTTTAATGTACTCTACTGTACCTTACTGTACTGTACTTTAATGTACTCTACTGTACCTTACTATACCTTACTGTACTGTACTTTACTGTACCTTACTGTACTGTACTTTAATGTACTCTACTGTACCTTACTATACCTTACTGTACTGTACTATAATGTACTCTACTGTACCTTACTATACCTTACTGTACTGTACTTTAATGTACTCTACTGTACCTTACTATACCTTACTGTACTGTACTTTAATGTACTCAACTGTACTCTACTTTACCTTACTGTACTGTACTTTAGTGTACTCAACTGTACTCTACTTTACCTTACTGTACTTTGCTGTACTCTACTGTACCTGACTGTACCGTACCGTATTGTACTGTACTTTGCTGTACTCTACTGTACCTGACTGTACCGTATTGTACTGTACTTTGCTGTACTCTACTGTACCTGACTGTACCGTATTATACTGTACTTTGCTGTACTCTACTGTACCTTGCTGTACTGTATCTTACTGTACTGTAATCTACTGTATCTTACTGTACTGTAATATACTGTATTTTACTGTACTGTAATCTACTGTACTGTACTGTACTGTACTGTCTCTCTCTCTCTCTCTCTCTCTCTCTCTCTCTCTCTCTCTCTCTCTCTCTCTCTCTCTCTCTCTCCCCCCCCTGTGCAGCTGACCCCCCCCCTTCCCTCTTGTAACCTGAGACTCTGGTGATGATAATGACACATTGCTCTACAGAGGATTGCGCAATAGGTATTGCGAAATAACCATACAAACACAAACTGTACGGTAAATATGCATTTTGAAAACATGAAATGTTGACAGCGCAAAGCGTCCAGGTTAGTCTGTCCTGGTGGGTATGTTTATGAGAGGTGTTGTCAGATATTGTAGATGTAGATACAGATACAGATTTGTCGGACCATTGGAATGTTGCTTGCTGGAGTGTATGATGCTGATATATGTAGTGGGGGTCCCTGCTTCATCTCTCTCTCTCTGCTAAGGGGTCCTTGGCCTGAAAACGTTGCATTTTTCTAACCACTGGCTTCTGGCAAGCAGTGTTGAGGGACTTTTCAGAGCAGGCATTTAGTTTTCACATTTCCCCAAGCTAATAAGTTCCCCTGCAATGTGTAGTAAAAGCTACTCTGTGCCTTCACTGAGTTTTCTTGTGGCAAAAGGATCACCCGCGCGTTATGAAGCCATTCCCACTAACGTTGGAAATACTGGTTTCTATTTACTGTTCAGTGCTCAGATCATCCGATCTAATTATTTAGATCTAATTATTTCTGTCCGCTAGTTCCATATGTTCTTCTTACCCCAGGCTTTATTTTACGTGATACATTTCTTGCTTGCAAACACATGCTTGATGACGTCAACAAGCTTTCTGTGCAACAATTAAACAGCAACGCACCAACAGATATCATGCTTTGCTTCGCGTCTTCTTTGTATCTGCGAACGTGGACACTTTCGCCAGTCACTTATTTTCGACGTCTGCTTCGGGAATTCTCGCTCTTCCGACAACGCAACATTTCGACAACGGAGCGCCTCACCCCACGGAGGTTAGGGTTAGGGTTTGGGTTAGGCTTGGTTGTCGAAAAGATGACATGTAGAAACAGCGACACACTACCGTCTGCTTTTTTAGTTTCATAAATACAAATAAAACTTTAATAATACTATAAAACTGACTAACAAAATGGCAGACATAATTCTCTCCCTGGTGGATGGGATTGCAGACTGTTACAAAAATCACATAGTAGTCGGTGGGCTATTCAGATTATATAAATATATAGGCCTAATACTGTATATCGTCGTTGTCGGGTGGAAACCTTGTATCTCCAAGTTTCAAATGTGTATGTTCTTTTGCAAAGTAAAGCCCCGCTTCATCGTACAAGACCAGATCTACAAGCACACAACGCCTCGCGGCGCGATGCGTTGTGTGCTTGTAGAGCGGCTGTTTTCACTAGTTTAAATCATTTTAAAAATGCAAAATGCAAAACAAACGGTTTTGGACATACAAGGTTTCCACCGGACAACGACAATATATAAACTTAATAGGGTAGAAGGAAGAAGGCATGTGAGATCATTTAATCATTGTTCCTTATTATGTGTGCTCTGGGGCGTCACACCAAATTCTGGGCCCTGGGTACAAGGATTCACTGTGGGCCCCCCATGAATGTTAACTATTGAAAAATAGCAGATATACAAGCTCACAGCGCGGCACCGAGTGCCGCGCTGCAAGCTTGTATATCTGCTATTTTTGAAAAATCGTGAAAATGTGTGCAAGAAACCTATGTCAAGGACCCGCAAGATGATATGTATTTGGCCACGGACCCCCATCTCAAAATATTTAGTTCCAGGGACCCCCAGAAGCAAAATTTGAGTTAGAAATGTTCGCTTAAAAAATACATATATTCAAAGATTTTCACACATTTTCACGACTTTTCAAAAATAGCAGATCTACAAGCTCGCAGCGCGGCACTCGGTGCCGCGCTGTGAGCTTGTATATCTGCTATTTTTCAATAGATAAAGTTATTAGGGCCCCTCCACCTTGGGCCCCGGTAACTCAGTCCCACTTTCCTACCCCTTGTGACGCCCCTGTGTGTGCTTATCATGCCATATAGAAAAGAGGTCTTAATGGCTTCGGCCGTGCAGGGCAGGATATTATTCCATACATGGAGGAATTAATGCATGCATGGCAGAGCTCAGTCAGTGGGAGAAAAAATAATAGGAATACGCTTAGCTTAAAATATTGGATTTGCTAATGAGGGGAAGCCGTTAATCTAACGTATTCTCCGTGTCTGGATGAACGATTGGAGGAGGGGAAGAAAGAAAGAGAAAGGAAGGAAGAAGAGGGAAAGTGCTGTATTAACAAGAGGAGGAAGGGAAAGAAAGAGGATTAATCACGTGGAACTTTAGAGGAATCGAGAACGTTGTCAGCGTTGTTTTGGACAGCAAATTTTGATTTCGTTTTAGTCGTAGTCTTTTGAATAAAATGTAATTTACTTTTACTCATAATTTAGTGACCTGAAAACAAGATCTACAAGCTCACAACGCGTCGCGAGCTTGTAGATCGGCTATTTTCAGCACGCAACACCTGAGTGCAACCAAACATAAAATGACTCTCTTCCCTCCCTAACGTTTTAGTCTAGTTTTTTATTTTGTTGACGAAATTGTCAATATATTTAATCTTAGTTTTATTCCTCACAGCTTAGTTTTTACTCAGTTTTTATTTCGCTTTCGTCAGTGAAAAAAACAGTCGACAAACATTTTTCGTCATAGTTTTAGTCAACGAAATCAACACTGAACGGTGTGCGACGCGCCCAACGACGTGTTAAAGGTGATACACCATGAAAATTCACTTTTCCTATTTTAAAACCTTTTTTTGATGATGATTGGTAGCGGCGGGTTGCGGTTTTGGCAATTGAAGAAATATTGTGGATAAGATTAATCGTTTGAAAGGTGTTAGCTTTAGCTTATAGTTTAGTTGCTTATTGGGGCTGATTATTGTTTAAACCAGTGGTTCTCAAACATTTTCATGTCAAGGTCCCCCAAATGAATGTGTATTAATCACAGTCAGACAAGATGAACATATGATATAATATCCCCAGACCCCCATCTGAAATCATAATTTGTGCCAGAGACCCCCGTACCAGATTTGTGTCGTTAAAATGTTTCAAAAATATTCCACATTTTTCCCCTCAAAATCTTTATCAGGTTGCTGGAAAACTATAGTGGAAAACTAGTCATCGCTGACATCATAGGGTGCGTTTGGAAATGTGCACCATGTGTAACATGAGCGCACTCACATTATTCAGTTGTATTGGCCAGTGCGTTCAGTGGGTTCAACGCTGTGTATTCGAAGTTTCTAAGGCACCCAAAAACATGAGAATGTGGACACCCAGGGCACTAAGAAGAGAGTAACAACACCCATCCAGAGCAGCATGTCTCTCATTGACTCGCATTCACCGAGTGTCTCCAGTCGGCCCCCACCTTCATTAGGGGTCATATGGGTCAACTGAGTCAACGTTGAGGACAGAGCCAGGGGTCATATGGGTCAGCATGAGTCACAATCGCTGCCTGTACTCCTCAGTACAACTACTCGTTAGGGCTGTCACAATTATTACATAATCGTCTAATCGTGATTATTTGACATTATCGCAATTATTTTGTCATAATCGTCATAATCGTGAATGTTGAAAAATTTTAGAAATAGTGGAAATAGCAGATCTACAAGCTCACACAACACGTCGCATCGCGACGCGTTGTGAGCTATTTACACTATCAATGTTATTTTTTAAGTAGTAAGTTGTCAAATATGTCAGTAATGTATTTGTATATTTAGGTTATGTGTCATGTCTAACATATGCAACTTCAAAGCCTAAAAGCCAAACAGAAAAAACGACAAATACGCAATGAAATCGTTAATCGCCAATTATTTGAGTGACAATTAATCGTCATGTAAAATGTCATATCGTGACAGCCCTACTACTCGTGTGTGTGTGTTTGTGTGTGTGTGTGTGTGTGTGTGTGTGTGTGTGCGTGTGTGCGTGTGTGCGTGTGTGCGTGTGTGTGTGTGTGTGTGTGTGTGTGTGTGTGTGTGTGTGTGCACGCACGCGTGTGTGTGTGTGTGTGTCCGTCCAACTACAAAAGACACAGACACACATGCATGCACCCATTTTCTTTATATTGATAGCCAACCTGTCAATAACATTTCTGTGCAGTTATTCTGTTGCACAGTGGGTTTAGACAAAGAATAACCGAATTCGGAGCGAGGACCGCCTGCCACTCCTGCTCCCGTCAGGTACAAGTGCAACCTGATATAAAAGCACTGTGCCATTTCTAGTTTTGAAAATAGCAGATCTACAAGCTAGATGTACAGTGTACACATCGAAAAGCAACACAGCAGAAAACTATGTGTGACATGTATTTTATAAAGGTCTGCACCGATCAGATTAACTCATGGGATGCCCACGAGGTGTCTACACGCCAATCTCTTTGATGTCTCTGGAGGCCCACGACGCATTGACGTGTTTACTGTATTTACAGTATTAACTTTAAATCTCACCGTTAGGTTGGGGCTACGCATGGATGTAGCCCATTAGCTGCTAGTCGCTTCGAGTCGACGCTGAGAGCATCGCACGGGCGTTTTTCTCCATATACTCCAATGCATTTCCCCATCTTTAACGCCCTTTATCTCTGATGTTTGTTTTATGGCTAAAACTGTGGCGGGGTGCGGCAAAATGTCAAAATTTGGATCGGCAATGAACAGTTATGATCAACACTGGTCCATACAGAAAGTTACACAACAACATCCTGTCTGCGCTCATGTGACCAAGTGACGTCATGACGCATGCATTGACGCAGCAGGGCCGGATTCAATACAATGGTGGTGGGCCTGGGCAGCGAGAGGGGATAAATGGGGCAATCCAGGGGCACCCGATGTGTGAAAATGCTTTTTATTAACCAATACGGAAGATACAGGTACTGTACTTCTACAGGCCCATACAATATTGTAACATCCCTGGTCCAGGGATAAGCACCTTATATTTGAAATATGAACATTTACTGTATGTAGACGTATGGGGCAAATATGGAGGAAGCGTGATAAACCAGGTTGAAGCAGTCATGATATGACAGTCTCATATTTTAAGGGCTAAGTGCAGGGGCGTCACAAGGGGTAGGAAAGTGGGACTGAGTTACTGGGGCCCAAGGTGGAGGGGCCCTAGTAACTTTAGCTATTGAAAAATAGCAGATATACAAGCTCACAGCGCGGCACCGAGTGCCGCGCTGCGAGCTTGTAGATCTGCTATTTTTGAAAAGTCGTGAAAATGTGCGCAAATCTTTGAATATATGTATTTTTTAAGTGAACATTTGTAACAAAAATGTTGCTTCTGGGGGGTCCCTGGAAGTAAATATTTTGAGATGGGGGGGGGGGGTCCTTCACATGAAAAAGTTTGAGCATCACTGACATAAAAACAGAGGTTTCTTGGCACACATTTTCACGATTTTTCAAAAATAGCAGATCTACAGGCTCGCAGCGCGGCACTCGGTGCCGCGCTGTGAGCTTGTATATCTGCTATTTTTCAATGGTTAACATTCATGGGGGACCCGCAGTGAATCCTTGTACCCAGGGCCCAGAATTTGGTGTGACGCCCCTGGCTAAGTGTGATGGTGACGAGGACGTTAGGAGGGATGTGACACACAGCCACTGTAAATGTCACGGATGCAGCCAGTGCACGCATGCCGGTTCAAGATGCACGGACGCTTCGCGCTGAATGGGCTCGAGCTGCTTCGGGGATGAAGGTCACCTCCCTCGCTTTCCAAGCCCCGTCATTATCTGACAGGGACGAGCGATAAGAGGTCGGCGATAATAAATGTTCCGCCGTGATTGGAAATCATCTTGACAAGAGCCTCTCGAGGAGAGAAGAAAGGAAAGCCCCGTCAATAGGAACACGATTGAGTGTGACATGTTTTTGTCTGTGCCCAGGCGGAGACGGTCTATACAGGCACACACCGGTGGTTTCATGTAAATCTACATGGCGGGAGAGTGGGGGAGCAGGCTGGTGGCTCATGGTCGATGAGGAATGATTCATGCTAGGTTATTAGCCGCTAATGCTTCTCGCCCGAGCACAACAGTGGCGTAACCTTTACTTTGCCGTGAAAGAGGAGAAGGGACGATGCCTAGCAATTTCGCCGAGTCTGTCACCCATTGAGTCGAAAGCCTGTACAGATTATATTATACGACATGGAAGCAATTTACTTTAAAAGAAGGGATAGTGGTCGTTTCTCATTGTGGTTCTATATGGTACCAACAATATTGATTTGTACTTCTAACATTGTTACATTATGAGACTGTATAGGAGAGTGTAATTCATGGGGGAGAGTCGTTTCAATGGACCATGTTCACCAAGGATGCAAGTCATCAGGGGCGTTGCACCAAATTCTGGGCCCTCGGTACAAGGATTCACTGCGGGCCCCCCATGAATGTTCTTTATAGGGGGAGGGGGTTTAACCCATTTAGACTGGGAGCGTGTTATTACACAATATCTTGTGCTTTAACTATTGAGAAATAACAGATATACAAGTTCACAGCGCAGCACCGAGTTTTTTGAAAAACCTATCTTTTTATGTCAGTGGTACTCAAACCTTTTCATGTGAAGGACCCCCAAAATGATATGTATTTGGCCACGGACCCCCATCTCAAAATATTTAGTTCCAGGGACTCCCCAGAAGCAAAATTTGAGTTGCAAATGTTTGCTTAAAAAATACATATATTCAAAGATTTGCACACATTTTCATGACTTTTCAAAAATAGCAGATCTACAAGCTCGCAGCACTGTGAGCTTGTATATCTGCTATTTTTCAATAGCTAAAGTATAAAATAATTAAGGCTGAGTTATTGGGCCCTCGTAACTCTGTCCCATTTGGGGGGTGAACTACTCCTTTAAGTAAAAATTTTTTTTTACTTTTTCCACCACAGGTCACAAACAGAAACGGCGCCATATTCTGAATCATTCACAAGCCACCGTGGGTGTCAGATAGGATAAGTGAGGAAACTGAGGAAGTCTTGCTATTATTTCTCCAAAGAGGCCTAAATAGTTCTGAAGTGCATGTCAATTAAAAGGCAATTGTTAATTTGCCAGCAGCAGTTATCTTGCAAGCTTAGTGTAGTGCTGTAAGTCCTCTACCGTGATGGAATTTGGCAACGATAATAAACCATTAACTCAACACACTCGAAGCAGGGGGCAATGTGAGCGGCGTGTGAGTGCGAGTGGTAAATGGAACAATGATCCATTTGGGTGCCAAAGTGCCTATTCACAAATGTGCCCCGAGTTGAATATGAAACAAGTCATAACTATCAACTCAGTCGCTATGTTGATGTTGTTGTCGTGGCATGTGTTATTTTGTAAATAGTTGGAATTGCTATGGATTCAGGAAATGATAAACCCCTAAAAAAGAAATTACAGTTATCCATTATGTTTAATTACATGTTACAGTCCTCGGCACATGCTGCTTGCCCTGCCTTATGACGTGGTAGATCAGTGGAACCCCCAAAATAATCTTATTTGTATTTGAACTGGAGACCACCCCCCTCCAACACAAATAAATAAATAACCATATTTGAACTGGGGATCCAGTGCAATTGTAGGAGTTGAGGCATCACACTTTGACTCGATTCCACAGAAAATAGATGATCTGCAAGCTCACGACGAGCTTGTAGATCAGCATGCTCACCGCTTTGCGTATATTATTTGACAATGTTGGCCAATGTTTGACCAAATGATGGACAAACAAGGCATGGATGTGTTTGTAATTACAACTAATAACATATTCATGAAACCAAAAGTAAAACACCTATAGCGTATGAGGGCTATGAGGGCTGCTGGGGTCTGCTGGGGAAACTGGACAACAGGGGCAATTCTGCTAAATAGACCTCATGGCAAGTCATTTGGAAATGCTCTCTGCGGTTTGCAGCTGTCAAATATAAGAATCTGATAAAAGTCTTAAACTCTTATAACGTCATCTTCAAAAAAATGTATAAAGTACATTAAATAACTAGAAAATATTGTTCCTTCGAAACAATTGTGGGCTCGCTTCAAGCCAGAAAACAATGGCTATAAATGTACAAAATGTCAAGATCGCAGGCAGTGCTCTCTTTGACGTTACTGACGTCAAAGATTGGTCCATTTTGTTCCAAAAATGTGTTGTGCAAAAGTTGACCCGTTGGTGGCGCTATAACAGGCCAATGTAAGAAGGGTGGTATCTGTTCCTTGACCTATTGGGAATGTGCTTGCAAGATTTCACGCACATCGCAGGCTGTGTTCATGATTTGAGGTGTTTTTGGCTTTGGCCACTTTATCGCTGCTTGCAGCTATATTCATTATTATTATTTTTTTGTGTGTGTGCACTTCATAGGCATATTAGATAAAGGTCCTTAGATTGTGTGTAGAATGTTTCATGCAAATTGCAAAAAAAAAATCCTAACGGGTTTAAGCGTTTCACAAACTGCTCAAAATGATATAGCGCCCCCCTTTGGCCAATTGGGGTAAGATTGGTTTTAGTGATATTTGGACTAACACTCTACATCTTTGCCAAATGCCATGAACATGTTACTTTGCATGTATGATTTAGAGGCAGAAGAATAATTTGCATAAAACTGCAATATTCATTGAATTTATTTAAAAAAGCATGTTTCAATTTTAAAGAAATCCGATCTGACAGATCTTTAGATATCGGTCCAAAGTTCACGTAAAAAAAGTTTTGTGCACATGGAGCGAAAGTTCCAGAATAAAAGCGGGTTTACGCGTTTTACAAACTGCTCAAAATTGCGGAAAATCGAAGGGCGGAGCTTACTTAACAACGACACAGATGTCTTCCGCTTGAGTCAAAGCACGCGTGTAACAAGTTGCATGTCTTCAAACGAAACGAGTCATGACTTATGCCCGTTTGAAGTTTGAATTTTCAAACGCTTCGTATAGCGCCCCCCTTTGGCCGATTGGAATAAAATTGGTTTCAGTGATACTTTGACTAACCCTCCACATCTTTGCCAATTGCCATGAACGTGTAACTTTGCATGTATGATTTAGAGGCCGAAGAATAATTTGCATAAAACCTCAATATTGATTGAATTATTAAAAAATTATATTTCACTTTAAAAAAAATCTGGTTGATCAATCTGACCGTATTGGTCCAAAGTTCATGTGAAAAAGGTTTTGTGCACTTGACGCGAAAATCCCAGGAGGAGATAGATTTTTACTGTTTTTCATATAATTCCAAATTGTGGGAGACCAAAAGGTCAGAGGTCAAAAGTTAGAGGGTAAAAGTTGTTCGGCATGAGGAGACGCATAAGTGTATACAGGTTTCATGGCTGTATGTATAACACAGCATGAGCTATACCTGTTCAAAGATCGCACTTTCGAAGGCTTCCTACAGCGCCACCATTTGGCCGATTGCTGTATAAAGTAATAGCACACATCGCCACTGTAAGCTGAACACATTGATGTTTTTATTTTCATTTTCTGTCTAAGTATGTAGGAGTAGAAAGGAACCGAAGTTTTGAGGAGAACTTGATATGACGGTTAGATATTGTCACTAGAAAAATATTGTTCCTTCGAAACAATTGTGGGCTCGCTTCAAGCCAGAAAACAATGGCTATAAAAGTACAAAATGTCAAGATCGCAGGCAGTGCTCTCTTTGACGTTACTGACGTCAAAGATTGGTCCATTTTGTTCCAAAAATGTGTTGTGCAAAAGTTGACCCGCTGGTGGCGCTATAACAGGCCAATGTGAGAAGGTTGGTATCTGTTCCTTGACCTATTGGGAATGTGCTTGCAAGATTTCACGCACATCCCAGGCTGTGTTCATGATTTGAGGTGTTTTTGGCTTTGGACACTTTATCGCTGCTTGCAGCTATATTTATTATTATTATTTTATAATTTTTTTGTGTGCACTTCATAGGCATGTTAGATAAAGGTCCTTAGATTGTGTGTAGAATGTTTCATGCAAATTGCAAAAAAAATCCTAGAATAAAAACGGGTTTAAGCGTTTTACAAACTGCTCAAAATTATATAGCGCCCCCCTTTGGCCATTTGGGGTAAGATTGGTTTCAGTGATATTTGAACTAACCCTCTACACTATTTTGTCATGAAAATGTGACTTTGCTTGTATGTTTTAGAGGCAGAAGAATAATTTGCATAAAAATGCAATATTGTTTGAATTATTTAAAAAAGCATGTTTCAATGTTAAAGAAATCCGATCTGACAGATCTTTAGATATCGGTCCAAAGTTCACGTAAAAAAAGTTTTGTGCACGTGACGCGAAAATTCCAGAATAAAAGCGGGTTTACGCGTTTTACAAACTGCTCAAAGTGGCGGAAAATCGAAGGGCGGAGCTTACTTAACAACGACACAGATGTCTTCCGCTTGAGTCAAAGCACGCGTGTAACAAGTTGCATGTCTTCAAACGAAACGAGTCATGACTTATGCCCGTTTGAAGTTTGAATTTTCAGACGCTTCGTATAGCGCCCCCCCTTTGGCCGATTGGAATAAAATTGGTTTCAGTAATACCTTGACTAACCCTCTACATCTTTGCCAAATGCCATGAACGTGTAACTTTGCATGTATGATTTAGAGGCCGAAGAATAATTTGCATAAAACCGCAATATTGATTGAATTATTAAAAAATTATATTTCACTTTAAAAAAAATCTGGTTGATCAATCTGACCGTATTGGTCCAAAGTTCATGTGAAAAAAGTTTTGTGCACTTGACGCGAAAATCCCAGGAGGAGATAGATTTTTACTGTTTTTCATATAATTCCGAATTGTGGGAGATCTAAAGGTCAGAGGTCAAAAGTCAGAGGCTAAAAGTTGTTCGGCATGAGGAGACGCATACGTGTATACAGGTTTCATGCCTGTACCTCAAACACAGCATGAGCTATACCTGTTCAAAGTTCGCACTTTCGAAGGCTTCGTGCAGCGCCACCATTTGGCCGATTGCTATAAAAAATAATAGCGCACTTCGCCACTGTAAACTGAACACATTGATGTTTTTATTTTCATTTTCTCACTAAGTATGTAGGAGTAGAAAGGAACCGAAGTTCCCGTCTACTGTCTGACTGACTGACTGACTGACTGATAGATAAACTAGAAAAATATTGTTCCTTCGAAACAATTGTGGGCTCGCTTCAAGCCGGAAAACAATGGCTATAAAAGTACAAAATGTCAAGATCGCAGGCAGTGCTCTCTTTGACGTTACTGACGTCAAAGATTGGTCCATTTTGTTCGAAAAATGTGTTGTGCAAAAGTTGACCCGCTGGTGGCGCTATAACAGGCCAATGTAAGAAGGGTGGTATCTGTTCCTTGACCTATTGGGAATGTGCTTGCAAGATTTCACACCCATTGCAGGCTGTGTTCATGATTTGAGGTGTTTTTGGCTTTGGCCACTTTATCGCTGCTTGCAGCTATATTCATTATTATTTTTTATTTTTTTGTGTGTGTGCACTTCATAGGCATATTAGATAAAGGTCCTTAGATTGTGTGTAGAATGTTTCATGCAAATTGCAAAAAAAAAAATCCTAATGGGTTTAAGCGTTTCACAAACTGCTCAAAATGATATAGCGCCCCCCTTTGGCCAATTGGGGTAAGATTGGTTTTAGTGATATTTGGACTAACACTCTACATCTTTGCCAAATGCCATGAACATGTTACTTTGCATGTATGATTTAGAGGCAGAAGAATAATTTGCATAAAACTGCAATATTCATTGAATTTATTTAAAAAAGCATGTTTCAATTTTAAAGAAATCCGATCTGACAGATCTTTAGATATCGGTCCAAAGTTCACGTAAAAAAGAGTTTTGTGCACGTGGAGCGAAAATTCCAGAATAAAAGCGGGTTTACGCGTTTTACAAACTGCTCAAAATGGCGGAAAATCGAAGGGCGGAGCTTACTTAACAACGACACAGATGTCTTCCGCTCGAGTCAAAGCACGCGTATAACAAGTTGCATGTCTTCAAACGAAACGAGTCATGACTTATGCCCGTTTGAAGTTTGAATTTTCAAACGCTTCGTATAGCGCCCCCCTTTGGCCGATTGGAATAAAATTGGTTTCAGTGATACTTTGACTAACCCTCCACATCTTTGCCAAATGCCATGAACGTGTACCTTTGCATGTATGATTTAGAGGCCGAAGAATAATTTGCATAAAACCGCAATATTGATTAAATTATTAAAAAATTATATTTCACTTTAAAAAAAATCTGGTTGATCAATCTGACCGTATTGGTCCAAAGTTCATGTGAAAAAAGTTTTGTGCACTTGACGCGAAAATCCCAGGAGGAGATAGATTTTTACTGTTTTTCATATAATTCCGAATTGTGGGAGACCTAAAGGTCAGAGGTCAAAAGTTAGAGGGAAAAAGTTGTTCGGCATGAGGAGACGCATAAGTGTATACAGGTTTCATGGCTGTATGTATAACACAGCATGAGCTATACCTGTTCAAAGATCGCACTTTCGAAGGCTTCCTACAGCGCCACCATTTGGCCGATTGCTATAAAAAATAATAGCACACTTCGCCACTGTAAACTGAACACATTGATGTTTTTATTTTCATTTTCTCACTAAGTATGTAGGAGTAGAAAGGAACCGAAGATCCCGTCTACTGATTGCCTGATAGATAAATAAATAATGACAATATCTAAAGTGTGCTCGCCTTATAGGCGAGCCCACAATAATGACAATATCTAAAGTGTGCTCGCCTTATAGGCGAGCCCACAACTAATGCTGGCCAACGCTCAAACGTGAGGTCATACATAATCCAAAAATTGCATGCAGGCAGGTCTATTTGAAGTGTGAATATTATCCGGTTGAACTTTGTTGAAGATAGTTTGACAAGTTAAAGCGTTCAAATAAAATTAACTGTTTGAAAACTGTTTGAAAATCAAAGGAAGAAGATGAATTAATGAACTCACTGTACAAGGTCTCAGAGCTGCAGACATACCATTAACCAGTAGAAGTTTTCAAAGCAATGCAAAGTGCTTTTCTGATGGATTGGAAGGGGTAGTTATTTATCATTTCTTCTTCATGCAGGATAAGAGGCTTTTTTGTCATATCGTCATCAAAAACAGTAAGCTCCACACACGCTATCTAAGCCTATGTATGTACTGTACCTATCTTTATTTGTTCTTAATGGTGGAAATAAAAATTCAAATTTTTACTGCAGAATGCCCATTTCACAAGTTCAATTTGTATAAAACAAATGTGAAAATATAGCAGATCTGCAAGCTTACAACGCTTGTAGATCAGCATTTTTCAAATGTTTTACATGCTAAGATTTACTATATGATCGTATGTGTGTCTATCTACAGCAGGGGTCTTCAATGTTTTCAGGCCAAGGACCCCTTAGTTGAGAGAGAGATGTAGCAGGGACTCCCACAATCTTTTCATAGATTCCATATAGTTTCATCATTTGACCGCACAATCATCAGTGTATTTTGGATTCATGTCAATTTGTGTTTTCAGATATTCACTTGAACCGTCAATACTTAATAAACTTGTACTTGGTATGCTCTTCGTTCGCTCTACACCAAACCTCTTTGCCGAAAATAGACGATCTACAAGCTCACAACGCCTCGCAGCGCGAGGCGTTGTGAGCTTGTAGATCTGCTATTTTTGGCTAAAGTTCTCCGAATATGGACGCTAGGGTTCAAGTGGTTAATATAAAAAAGGAGAAAAAAAGCTTCTATCACACAAAGATTTGGAGGACCCCCTGTAGTAACTCTAGCCAGGGACCCCCTAGGGGTCCCGGACCCCCTGTTGAATACCCCTGATCTACAGTATTTGTGTATGTATGTGTATGATACAGTACGTTTCTGTGTTCGTCTCATGGTCTCCAGCAGGACAGACTCCATCTTTCTGTAAAGCCCCACCTCGTCTGCCTCCCGACGGACCAGAATTCTCTGCTTCCTGCCAAAACAACTTCTCCAGCTTGGACCAGGTGTCCTGGAATGCAGTGATCCTAAACAAACAAAATGGAACCAGAGACCAGAGAAGGCCAGGCATGCCGGTTGAGAAGAGAGAGAAGCCATAATGTAAATGCATTTTTTTTTATTGAAATAATCAAATAACCCAAATATAAATCTTCATTTGAAAAATAAAATGTCGCCAATCAATCATCAAGGACGATGATACACGAAAGAAGAAGAAGATCAGGCATTTTCATCATAGCCTATAATATTTAACACTTGTCCAAATGAGAAAAGAATATGTTATATGTAGCTAATAGGGGTGTAACGATACATTACGATAATCTGCATTGTAAAGCAATACTGAATACAATACAGCGCCAGAAGGGTACGATATATTCTTTTGCATAACGATATAGTAGTAATCGATTTTTTGATTCAGTTACTATATCGTTACACCCCTAGTAGCTAATATCTTTGGTAGCACATTATTTTCATTTGTCAGCATTAATGTACCTTTTTAAGGAGAAGAAAAGCTACAGTATTGTTGGAGTCTGTCACTCAGACACAAAGCTGCCTCATTATGGCAAAAATATATATAATCTCACAATCCCTACCCACATTATCAATGCCCACATTCTTATTACAATAAATTTGAATAAGGTTCACAGAGTATTATGTTAGTTGCCACTTGCTCCAAAATCTATTTCTCTTATTAGACATAAATGAATTCCTTGTTAGGTTAAGGATACTGTACACCATCAAGGACCTTTACAATAATGTAGGAAAATGTAACACACAGCCACCGTAAATGTAGGAAACAATAAAATTAAGGGACCCATAAAAATGTATCCACGACCCACAAATGGGTCCCGACCCAGTGTTTGGGAGCCAGTACTCGAGTAAATATACGTTACTCTCCACCATTTGTCTGGTGGGCTTCAAGCAAAGCACCTCTGGAGGAAGTGACTCATGTGGGTGTAGATGTGCTTATTGGCCGAACCACCGATACTGTGATCCTTGTCCGTGTACCACATGGCTTCAAAGTCCACTTGCTCCTCCACGAGGGCTTTGGAGATCTGAGCTGCCTGCTGAAAGTGAACGTTGTCATCAGCTGTTCCATGAACCAAAAGATATTGCACGTCATGGAAATTCTTGGCCAAGCGGGTGACTGTGATGTTCAGATAGAAGTAGTAGTTTTCAAAGGTTTGGTTCATGTAGCGCTCTGTGTAGACCCACTTGGAGACGGGAGCGACAGCCATGCCACATTTGAACAGTCCACTTCCAGATCCCAGCACCATCGACGTGACATAACCTCCATAGGACCATCCCCAGATTGCAATTCTTTCATCGTCAACGAAGCCCATTTTGATTAATTCACCGACCGCCGTAATCTGATCTTCCACTTCGAGGGTACCCAGCTTGTTATAGATGGCATGCATTATATGGTCGCCCTGGTAACCGCTTCGCCGTCCGTCGAAGCTGGCCACGATGACCTTCTCTGTGCTGGCCAGGTACGCCGACCAGCCCGTCCTGTAGCGGTAGTCTGCTTTCTGGCTGCAGGGACGTCCATGAGCAGCGGATACTTCTTAGATTCATCAAAGCCAGGAGGCAAAGTCATCTGGTACCACAGCTTGTACTCTCCAATCTGAATGGTGTCCCGGCGGTCTCTATTATGAAGTGTGTGACTGGGAATAGAAGAAGTGTGGAGCCGAGACCGGCCAACAGCAGTCAGTTTCCTGACTGCACTTGTTCTGTGCAAGTACCGTGCACGACGTTCATAAATGTACAAACACATGCAAAAACACATACAATATGTATTGGCACACCCACGTGCATAAAAATATGGACTTTATAAGTAAAGTTAGGGAACATTTTACTCTCTAATTGGCCTCCGCAATCGTTTACCACCAACAAGTACTGAGAACTAAACACACAGGCACCAGCACATACTCTACTCTACTGTACACATAATGAGGGCCTGTGCAACCAGCCTATTTGTAGCTGCTCCTCTTTTGGCATTATTCTCTCTCTCCCTTCCTCCCTGCCCTCTTCTTTCTCTACCCCCCCCCCCCCCCCCTCTCTCTCTGAACATCAGAGGATTACAGTCTCATTTGACGTTGGTGTTACAGTAATGTGCGCGTGCTCACGTGCGTGCGCGGGTTCCTGCATGTGTCAGGGGTTCCCGGATTCCTAAAGGCAATTAACCAATGACGTCCGTTGTACTGCATAAACACCAATATTATATACTAACGTACACACACACACACACACACACACACGCACACACACGCACACACGCGCACACACACACACACACACACACACACACACACACACACACACACACACACACACACACACACACACACACACACACACACACACACACACACACACACACACTTTCTCTTCCTGTCAATTTGAACGCTCCAGTCTCTCGCTCACACCCCCTCCTCCCCTCGCAGTAATAATTGACTTTGATGCCTGACTTTCGGAGCTTTATATATCGCAAGAAATGGAATGTTTTCAAGGAGTGAAAGCGAAAGAAGAAGATGGATGACTGAAGTCACTGTACAAGGTCTCAGAGCTGGCAGACACCATTAACCAGTACAATTTCAGCAAAGCAAAAAGTGCTACACTGACGGAATGGAGGGATTAGGGGGTTCAGGAAGGTTTTAAACCAGTGGTTCTCAAAGTTTATTCCTGTAAGGACCCCCAAATTACTATTTTGGCCACGGACACCCAGCTGAAATGATATTTTTTCCGATTTTTTGGAAGATAGCAGATCTGCAAACTGTGATGCAACGCAGATGCGGATGCGAATGTGAATGTCGATCATTTATTTTTGGTATAGTACGATGAAGTCAGTCATTAACCCATTTAGGCCTTGAATTATTGAATGCTTTAAAGCTATACTGTGTAAGTTCAACTAGTGGTCAGTAGCGGTATTGCTTTTTTCGGCCGTTTTTCGGCCGGAGTCGTCGCGGACCACCGCCGCGGACCACCGGAGCGGCGCCGCAAACCACCGCGACCGATAGTAATCCGTGGAGGGGTAGAACGCATGGTAGAACGTAATTTTCTGGCCAGGATTTGTGGATTAAGAGGTTAAAATCCTTCACCATGGTAAACACTGTAGCCAAGCGGAGGCGCTTCCTGGAGACCAGAGCAGATAAGCTGTGATTGGCCGGTAGTGTGCATGATCGGCGATGTGATTGGGCAACGTATACACAACGTATACAGATGATGCAGATTACGTCATTTTGGCGCGAAATCCGGTCCACGGCCAGGATCATAGAAAACATATAAAGAGAAGGCTTCAGAAGCTGAAAATAACGGAGTGGGTGTTCTAAAACTTTAGCGATTTAACAGTTAGGACAATTTTAAGATTTGTTTTATAAAAAAAGTTACATGGTACAACTTTAACTATTGAAAAATAGCAGATCTACAAGCTCACAGCGCGGCACCGAGTGCCGCGCTGCGAGCTTGTGTGCAAATCTTTGAATATATGTATTTTTAAAGCGAACGTTTGTAACTAAAATTTTGCTTCTGGGGGGTCCCTGGAACTAAATATTTTGAGATGGGGGTCTGTGGCCAAATAAATATCAGTTTGGGGGTCCTTCACATGAAAAGGTTTGAGAACCACTGACATAGTAGTCTCTCAAGAACAGACTAACTGAGCTCCAGTTAAGTGAAAAGGACCTTTTCTTTGACGATGGCTAAGCCAGATTGCTATGCTGTCATAGACACATAGGTTTTTCAAAAAACCTTAGAAGGATTCAAAAGTCACTTATAGAATCGGGTCAAAATTTGAATTTTCACGATTTTTCAAAAATAGCAGATCTACAAGCTCACAGCGCGGCACTCGGTGCCGCGCTGTGAGCTTGTATATCTGCTATTTTTCAATAGTTAAAGCATAAAATAATGATACACAATAATGTGTACCCGTTCAATTAAGATGGGAGTGTGTTTGTCAGCGATTGATCTCATCCGCCTGCATTTTCTCTCTCTCTCTGTGTCTCTATATCCCTCTGTCTTTTTCTCACGTAACCACACTTTCCGTATGCGGTGACCATATTTTGGACCAAAACTGTCAGACATTTCTTTTATCGGTCGATCGATCCTGACATTTTAGACATTTTGTCAGGACACTTCGGCCAAACCAGGACGTCGGGTCGCTGTACAACATTTCCGCATTCCCTCTCTTAGTTCCAGTCTCTCTCTCTCTCCTCCATCCAGCAGTCCACCACCCCCCCCTCTTCCCCCCAGCCAACGTTGCTGCCTCGTCATTGGCATCCATTCATTTTTCCTGACAGCTTTTGGCAGATACAGCACTTAGTCCATATTGAGAGGGTAATTCATCTTTAATTCACTTCCACCACTGCTGCAAGTTGCCCACCCGCCTGCCCACAAACCCCCAACTCCCCCCCTCCCCCCCACCGACAACCCTAGCTGCCCCACACAATACCGTCATACACGGCTCGCACACAAACAGCTTGTCAAAAAGTCCAAGACAGTCTCAATGTATTGCGATTGCCGGTTGCCAACCACGCAAGAAAAAATCTGTATCTCGTTTTGCAGATTTATTTTTTTAGGCTATCAATAATTTTATTGTTTTATGATTTAAGCTTTGAACTGATCCAGGAGGCGGCACCATAAAACGGCACACAGGCAACGCGCATGGTAAATGAAATGAGCTAATTGCCAACAAACTGGCCTTGTACTGTACTTCATCTCATTAGAATGTACAGTATCATACATTTATTTATGAAATGCATTTAGAATGAAATGCTTATGTTCCAATAAGTGGCACGGTGAGTGTCTTGAAGTGTACTTTGTGGCCGCAGTTGTAAGGCAGAGACAAAGAAAATAGATTAGGAATGCAAATGCCTCATCAATAAGAAATAGCTCCCTAATAGCTCCCTTCTAAGTTAACTTCACCCGACCCAGTTCGATAAAGACTATGATAATATTCAGTTTTGCTTTTGAAACACACTACAATCTCTTTATTGGGCAGAGTGAATCCCGTTAAAATGATTTTCCACAGTTGCTTTATCTTTACAACGAATTCAGTATTCCTTGCCAAATATGCCATATATTTGGCATTTGGGAGTTATAGGGGTTCAATCCATGAAACATTATGTGGAATTAGCGTGGAGCTACGTTCCTTACATACAGTACATGTACATACATACATAAATATGTCCACAATGTTTTAAATAATGCTACTAACTAAACGTATTTTTCCAGCGTATACTACTGCACACCTTGCTGACGGGATTTGTAAACGATTTTGATGCTCTGGCTCCAAAAACGGATGGATTTATTTTATGTAGAAAATCCATCATAATCCAATGCAAATCAGTGGGCGAGCTGTCAAATCAGGGCTGTTTTGTCCAAATATGGGGGCGGAGTGTTTGTGGGGGCGGAGCTTAGCAGTGGTTAGACAACATACGCTTAAACGCACACACTATAGAGTAGACGCTGGTGTCAGATGAAGTTCAACCCACAGAAGGTTCCTTTGCTAGACATTTTCTATCTGACATTTATAAGAGCTCATCAGTATTGTCTGAGAGAAGTAACAGTGGTTTATTCTGTCGTGCCAGGATGCTGTATTATGAGCGAAGCAGAATATGTCTATACATTATTCATTCATGTCTCCTTTTGCATTTGTCATTCTGCACACCTCCTGAATGTATACGACACTCAGTGGCTCTCTGGAGAGGGAGAGGGAGGATTTCCTGCCCCATTCCCATGCACCGGGGCCATTATTCCCTCTCCTGGTGCAATCAACAAGGCACAGTGCAATCACAACCCCATCATATGCAGCATAACACCATACGGATTTGGAAACAGATGGTCAGAGCACTGGTTGTCCAGAAATCTACCTATAAGTCTACACATCTCTGTCTGTCTGTCTGTCTGTCTGTCTCTGTTTGGGGTGTAACGATACAGTAGCTGTACATAGATGTATCTTTTGAATTCCAACGATACATGTAAACATGTAAACCATGTAAGCAGCAACGTACCGCATCGTGTGACTTCGTATCATTTGATAATATTATAATCGATATAATCAATCGATCAATTGTATCGAGAAAAACAGGTTTAATTACTTTTCCATTCCATATTGCTGGTATATCGACATATCGTGTGTACTCTCTGTATTCATGTCAAGGTGCGAGTTTGTCCATTAAACGTCCATGTATTTGCCGGAGAATCCCTGTGTTTACTTCACTCTGTTTATCCATAATATTATTTTCCCTTAAAAAAGAAAAATCCTACTACACCATCCATACTCAGATAGTATTTTGTAGCAACATTGTGACTGTATCAATTTTGAATCATGTGAATCGTATCGTATCACGAAGAATGAATGAATATAGTCCATGTACTGTATCGTACCGTCAACCATGTATCGTGATGCGTATCACACTGCTGTTAAAATGTATCGTTACACCCCTTATCATAGGCTGGCCTCTGGCCTCCAAGTACTATGATTATGAATATTGCACTAAGTATTCTGACAACTGGTACAATGGGTACTATGTGTAGTGAGAATTTGTACAACAGGTATCGCATAAGCAGAGGGGCATGCATTCTCAAAGGGAACCGTAGTTTATATAAACTAGCTCTTACCCGTTCAAAGATATGAGCTCCAAAATGATGTGCAGTGTGTGGGTTATGGGGTGCACACAGTATATGAGGGATGGAAAGTAACTTTAACTGGTGCTTGCATGATGTAGGAGCATCAATGTAAGAAACCCGTTTCGTTTAATGGCTACAGAGATACTGTCCCCCCCCCCAGCCCGCCCGCCCACCCGCCTGCACACACACCCGCCTGCCTGCCTGCACACACACACACACACACACACACACACACACACACACACACACACACACACACACACACACACACACACACACACACACACACACAGACACACAGACACACACACACACACACACACACACACACACACACACAGAGCTGGTTAAACATTTTGCCTCATGCTAGATGCAGAATAGATGTGCCTCATGCTAGATGCAGAATAGATAGTAGATACACCATAAAAATGCTAATATACAGCATATGATTTGTGAAAGTGACAAACGGGCTTCACAGTTATGTCAGGTGTGTTCATATGCTAATGGTGATGCGATTTCAGATCAATTGCTCCAGCCACTGAGGAGAAACGCTGTTTCAGACAGACAGACAGACACTCACTCACTCACTCAGACATTCGCAAAATTATAGTATAGATGTTAGTCTAGTGGGAAGAAGGGTATCATGCACCCCTCTAATCAATGTTTCTTGACTGGAAAAAAATGTGTACAGAATGATGAGCTATGTTAAAAGGTTGTCAAAATGTCCCATATAGCCTATACCATTTATATGTAAATTGTTGCGGTCATTATCGAAACATCTATTTTCACCATAAATCAGCCACTATTGCACCTAACTGAACAAACAAATAAGGTGTCTAGACCTACGTAGGTTTTGACGGTCAAGGTCAAGGATCACAATGAAACTATTCTTGCAATATTGGTGGATTTATAGTGAAGATGTTATGATAATGGTGGCACTAATTTGCATATACAGTAAATGGTATATGGGACATTTTGACAACCGCAGACCATCTACCCATGTATGCGAATGTGCTGCCCACTGAGTGCAATACAAGTAGGTATGTAGGTGTATGCAAACACGCACAAACACACGCACACACGCACACACTCACGCACACACACACACACACACACACACACACACACACACACACACAGAACACATACACACGCAGCATGCACACATACACCACAGGGGTGGCAGGATCTGCTGTGCTAAATCCCTAGGCCCCTTTCAATGGAATCTGACCAGACAAGTGTCCTCGACTCTCTCTCACGCACGCACACACACACACACACACACACGCACGCACACGCACAGGGATTCCCAGTTATACAGACAATCCCACGCATGCACACTCAATATTTTCCCTGCAAAGAAATCACATAAGTGTATTTAATAACATGGGTAGAAAACTGCCTTGCCAAAGGGCATGGACGCTCTAGCAAGCTGCCAACATCACTGATAAGATAACACCCACGTTTATACAGGCATGCACACACGCACGCACACACACGCACACACACACACACACACACACACACACACACACACACACACACACACACACACACACACACACACACACACACACACACACACACACACACACACACACACACACACACACACACACACACACACGAAGTGAACATACAGTGCCAGAGGACAGTTGTTTCTTGTGTGAGAGCACAAGAAACTCAATAATTAATATAAGACTTTAATTAAACATTATTGTGGAGCTGAACCATTTGTTAATAATTCATCGTCAAAACATTGCATGTGTGAGTATGTTTTGGGGTTGTTGTTTTTTTAAGATTAGTTTTTTGGCTTCCATGCCTTTATTGATCGTTTTTTAAGGTATGCAGCAAATGTTGTTGGGCGTCAGTTCAGCAAAAGCTAGGGTATGGCAAAGATGGGAGCCCTGATGGAAAAGAGGCATTACATTTTGTATAATACATGAAAATAGCAGAAAATTGCAGATCTACATGCTCATAACGCTGAGCATGTAGATCAGCTATCTATCTATAAATGCGAGAAGTCTCTGCGTGTCTGTCTGTCTGTGTGTCTGTAATCCGCGTATCTCGAGAACCGTTCGTCCCACCGGCTTCAGATTCGGCACGCGCGTTCCCCGCCGCGGTTTTCCCGAACCGGCGCGAAACGTTCGGAATCTCCTTATGCGGGGTTGATTGTTGACATCAGGCTGTTCCGGAGGAAATCGGCGCAAGCGCTGACTCATTGTGACATCACTTCATAAAAGGCTCTGACATCACGTACGCCACATGAGTCAACAAAAAATCTCTGTGAGTGTGTATGTATGTATGTAATCCGCGTATCTCGAGAACCGTTCGTCCCACGGGCACGCGCGTTCTCCATATATGGGCATAAAATGAATGCCGCCATATAGGCCTATGGGCATAAAATGGATTGCAGACAGACAGATACAGATATCTCCATATATGGACATAAATGGACAGAGGCAAACAGATGGTCAAAGATCTCCATATATGGGCATAAAATGGACGCAGACAGACAGATACAGATATCTCCATATATGGGCATAAATGGACACAGGCAAACAGATGTTCAAAACGGGTCCTATGACAACAGGTATAATGAGGTTTGCATTAAAGGGGGAACCGGCACTGTGTCTGCAACACAGTTGGAGGCACAGACAGATACTCCATATATGGGCATAACATGGACGCAGATAGACAGATATCTCCATATCTGGGCATAAAATGGACCCAGAACTATAACTGCAGTGATCTCCATATATGGACATAAAATGGACTAGGATTCGCCCGCCGCAGGCGGGCGATATTCTAGTTTTCACAATGTCTGAAAAAGAGTTTTGTCAGTTTTTACACGGATTTCTACAGTTTCTTGGGCTGAATATATATATATATATATATATATATATATATATATATCAAGTGCAGCTAAACTTAGCATGTTAGTAAACGTGACACAATTAACAATAATGCATTGCACCTGTGCAGCTGACCTGCGGAACCTGGGAATATACCATTTTGTCAAGATGGGGAGAATACAAGTGCGGAGAATATAATTATAATACCTTGTTAAAGTGACCATTTTGTTACATTTTGCATTTGTAGTATTCATTATAATGATCGAAATCGCTATGACCGCGCAGCGCCGTACTGCACGCTGGCCATGCTCCGCATCACGGCAACGCAGTGAAGACTGAAGAGAGATTCTCCCACTGCATAACTCCACCCCTGGTAGCGAAAAGTGAATGTTTTTTTTTCTGGTTGGCCAGTCAGGGAGTCTCAGGGACCAATCAGAAGGCTGACAAACGGTCTATCGACGCCCCAGAGCCTATGTGCCCGGACCGCTGGCCGGTGTTTGCTGTTTTAATCCAAGTCCCCTGAAGCTAGACAGATATTCATGTAGCAAAACACCCGTCCTTGATGACTCATGCTGCCCTCCTAAAAAGTACAATATTTTTTATAATTATTTTGGAAAATGAAAAGAATTATGCTGCATTCACACTGAGAAAAGCCAAGCTAATGGTTTGCTTGGTAATTCAATGTAATCTCAATGCAAACCAGCTTTTAATGCTTGAGATGCTCAGAACAAAGCTTGGACATTTTAAAAGCTATGAGTCACCAGAACCAAGGACGGATGTTTTAGATGAATCAGGGTTAAAATGGAGTTTGAAGTTACAATGGGTTTGTATATATGTAGAATAATTCAAGCAATTTAAAAATGTCCCGGGTGTTCCCAAAAGCATGATTAGACGATACAATGACCAAACATTTTAAGTGAAATACCGCTTTAAATCAATATGTTCTTATAATTTTCACCAAAAGTATAAACATGTTTCATTAAATTCATTCAAAGGCTATACTATGAGTCTGGACAGGCATGGATATAAACTGCAAATTAGGCACACAGTAAACTGTGATGCTGTATTTGTAGTTATCCCTTAATGCCATAAAATAGGCTGAATACACACATTTGAAATGCTTAAATTGGCTCCCATATGTCAAATATGTACCTTCATGACATCGTATCCAGTGATACTGTCAAAGCTCTGCAGAGTTGGTTATTAACTACATGAATGCAGGCATGCATGCACACACTCACGCGCATGCACACACACACACACACACACACACACACACACACACACACACACACACACACACACACACACACACACACACACACACACACACACACACCGCTGCCCGCGTCTGATCTGGCACAGACAAGCCGTTGCGTTGTCACAATTACGGCAACGCTGCGTCCGTCTCTAATTTACATCACCCTCTTCAAGGAACAGCCAAGAACATCCATTTTTAACAACATTAGCATGCACAGCGCTCTGCGACTCTCCACGGATTTAGAACAAGAGAGTGACGAGGTAATAATAAATTATGGATCTCTAAATCCATAGTTAAAATAAGACAAAGAGCCAAAGGACTATATTTCTTTAGATTGCTGTATTCTTGAGAGAGCAGACAAAGAAGACAAAACAGTGCGCATATCATCCTAGTGGTATGCTTGATAAATCTCTCCCCACCCTAACGGCAGGACAGAGGATTCTCTCTCTCCCAAAATGGAAGTTTAACATGTATATAAAGAGTACAGTTATGACAGTAAGAAGCGTGGAACTTATTCATTCGTTCCCATATCATAACAAGGAAGTAACAGGAAGAAAGTGACACGTAGTGTTGGTAATTTTCCACCACTCGTGACTTATATCAGAGGAAGACAGTGAGTCTGGTGACATACAGATACAGTATAAACCAAAACATGATTCTATTCAGGGCATTCAAAGTTATTATGACCTTTAATCAGTTTGCCTGAACCTACAGTATGCGACCAAAATGTGGTCTCTTATATACTGTACGTTCAGTTCATATTATGCCTTTATATGGTCATATGAGACTCATACACCAATAACATAATTATGTATCATAATTTATCCTAACAATCTATCCTTTTCATATTTGTATGAGGTTCATATGACCTCCATATTAAACATTTTATCAGGGTAATAATAATAATAATAATATTATGAAGACTTTAATAATATTTAGAAATTCAAATTTTCAAAAAGGACTGTAATAATATTTTTTTTAAAGGGAACTGGAATAAATCCTTAAAGTTTAAAGAAATGTGACACATCATTCATCGTTTTTTACAGATGAATGAAGACAGAATTAAAATTGAATAAACAGATAAAAATAAAGAATGAAAAATGAAAACCTGTAATAAAAGATTAATTAAAAAAAGTCCATAAGTCCAGTGATCGGATGACGATGACGACGATGATGGTGATGATGACGGGGACGATGATGACGGTGGTGGGGCAGTGGAGAGACGGCGGTGAGGACATGCAGAAGCTGTGGGTTCTTCTGGGTCTTAGATTGCGTCTTCTTTCAGGTGTTTCCTACGGGGGACGAAACCTGGCCAGTTTACTGTTTCCAAAACAATTTAGTTCAGAACTTCAGGTAGCGTTTGTACTACATGGCTGTATTTCAACAGTGCAACAGAAACTCACCGACCAGGCACCATTTTACTGGTGCCGCTGCGGTGGATTGGCTCGTGCACTGGTCTGGCCGGGCCTCAGGTCGTGGTTCGTCTGCACCCCATCAGTCAGGTGGTTTTCGATGATGACCCGATTCTCCTTCCCCACACTCTGCATTCCTCTCTCCGTCCAGTCTCAAGCCCATGTAAACAGAAATATTTCAAATTAAGTTTCAAATAAATCTTAAATCAATGAAAAACCAAATTAAATAAATTAAAATCAAATCAAAATTAAAATATATTAAACAATTAAAATATATTAAACACTCCCCTTCTTGTTACAACTTATAGTTGTGACATAAAAGTTAAATCAAATAATTTAAATTGTTTAAATCTTTAATTCATGCACTACAGTACAGTACAGTGGGTACAGGGGAGATAGGGACAGTTTGAAACTGTCTGTGATAAGTAATACGCCCTAGGTGCGAGAAAGGGACCTTGTGTCCTTCCCAGCGATGGGGTCTAATTTGGTTGTTATGGTAAACAGGGACATGACGTTCCCAACCAAGAGATTTATGGGTAATGGAGTTTTTAACAGTAAGAGAACAGAACAATTAAACAAAATACCATAGACAGTAAACAATCAGAACGTTTACGAAAAATAGGAGAAAGGAAAGTCTAAACAAGACATGTTCCCAAAACAATTCTCTCACACACAGACCATCTGACCTTGAAGGCTCCAGGTGGTTTCTCAGACAGGCACACATACGCTGCACTCAGAAGTGCACACACACTCACATACTGGGTCAGAGACACAGAGTTAGGGGGGGGGGGGGGGGTTGACAAGATGAGGGAGGGGGGGGGCGGCATGCACGCCCGCACACTCTCTCAGAACACCACTCACACGCACTTCCCCAAAACCTGTGCACACCCTCACACATACAGTAGCCTACGGCAAACTCATTCTCACAGAGAACTCATTCATCATATAAATGAAATTATACTATAATACACACCCAGAAGCCTCTGGAGGTTTTAAATCTTAACGTTACAACAGTTTAAATGAATTTAGGCATCAATAATTTTAGTTAGTTATTCTTAATCTTAAATCTTAACTTTAATTTCTCAGAGACATTTTAAAACGTCTTAAAAGTATTTAATATTACAGAAAACAGAACTGGTCAGTAACATAGTCTTAAAGATAAAATGTTGTTTCTCAATTTCCAAATGGCTTGGCGCAAAGCCATGAAACTGAGAGACCCAAATAAACACAGATTAATCGATACATAAACAGATAACAAATAATGACAAAACACTCCGCAAATTGATCTAACAGACACTCACTCGCGCAGTACAAAAACATCAAGCTGATTTAAAAAACGCACGCTTGGAACAATTAAACTATAACCAACAGGCAGACTAACAGCACACGCCCTAGGTTAAAGCCAAACAAAACAATAAGTTGAACAACAACTTGTGGAAGACGACGACCGTACCGAAAAAGTTAAAGTCTGAAAATCAGTATTGTCTCTGCCTCATCACAATGAGAGAGCGAGAGCACGAACCAGAAATAGTTAAAAATAGATTAAAGGTGTTGTACATACACCCTGAAACAAAGATGAAACAAAGAGTTTTACGACCATCTGTATCTAGTAGATAAGGATTAATTTACGACGCGTGTCAAACCAAAACATTATTAGGAGCTATCGGACTCCTCCAACGGAGAGAGAACATAATTCACAAATCATATTAATTATCATTACATTAACATCGTTAATTCAAAATTCAACAGACACGACACGTTACGGGGACTTAGTAAATATGTACTTATCTTAATCACTTAGGAATTTGCCGATGCGCAGAGATCCAGGAGGTGCAGCCGGGCGGTGGTGCATCGGTGGAAAATCCAGCCTTTCGTCACGGTCCGGTGCTGCTCCTGGATGTCTACGCGGTTCCACATTAATCCAAAACTCAGATAACACTGTTGTCTAAATAAAATCCTTTGTCTGAAAATACAGCAATGTAGAGAATTCCTTGCTGTTCTTTTAAAGCGTGTCGGAACGTTTTGGCCAGCCCTGGTGAGAGAAGGACCGTACTATCAGTACCGGTTCCTCAAGTCCCCCCCTGGCTGGTCAAACGCACCGCAGCTTGACCATTCTCGAAGGACCAATTAATAATAAATTATGGATCTCTAAATCCATAGTTAAAATAAGACAAAGAGCCAAAGGACTATATTTCTTTAGATTGCTGTATTCTTGAGAGAGCAGACAAAGAAGACAAAACAGTGCGCATATCATCCTAGTGGTATGCTTGATAAATCTCTCCCCACCCTAACGGCAGGACAGAGGATTCTCTCTCTCCCAAAATGGAAGTTTAACATGTATATAAAGAGTACAGTTATGACAGTAAGAAGCGTGGAACTTATTCATTCGTTCCCATATCATAACAAGGAAGTAACAGGAAGAAAGTGACACGTAGTGTTGGTAATTTTCCACCACTCGTGACTTATATCAGAGGAAGACAGTGAGTCTGGTGACATACAGATACAGTATAAACCAAAACATGATTCTATTCAGGGCATTCAAAGTTATTATGACCTTTAATCAGTTTGCCTGAACCTACAGTATGCGACCAAAATGTGGTCTCTTATATACTGTACGTTCAGTTCATATTATGCCTTTATATGGTCATATGAGACTCATACACCAATAACATAATTATGTATCATAATTTATCCTAACACGAGGCGTCCATGATGGAGAGATCAAAGGACGGAACGGGAGACTTCTTCAGAGATAGACAGGTGCGCAACTGGGAGCGAGATTAACCAATTTAGGTCTAGAATTATTGAATGCTTTAACCAGTGAAAAATAGCAGATCTACAAGCTTGCAGCGCGGCACTCTGTGCCGCGCTGCGAGCTTGTAGATCTGCTATTTTTGAAAAGTCGTGAAAATGTGAGCAAATCTTTGAATATATGTACTTTCAAAGCGAACGTTTGTAGCCTAACTCAAATTTTGCTTCATGGGTGGTCCCTGGAACTAAATATTTTGAGATGGGGGTCCGTGGCCAAATACTTCATCATTTTGGGGGTCCATCACATGAAAAGGTTTGAGAACCACTGACATAGTAGTCTCTCAAGAACAGACTAACTGAGCTCCAGTTAAGTGAAAAGGACCTTTTCTTTGACGATGGCTAGCCAGATTGCTGACAAACATAGGTCTAAAAAAAATAAAAAAATAAAAATAATAACCTTAGAAGGATTCAAAAGACTCTTATAGAATCGGGTCAAAATTCAAATTTTCACGATTTTTCAAAAATAGCAGATCTACAAGCTCATCAGCGCGGGAGCTTGTACAGTATATCTGCTATTTTTCAATAGTTAAAGCATAAAATAATAATACACAATACTGTGTACCCATTCTGAATGACTTAATAGCACGCGCGCCATCGTCACAAAGAGAATGCGTGTAATGCATTCCTCCTCTATTTTGACGTGCTGCACCCACAAAGTGTCGTGGCCCCCAGCACACGCGTTGGATTCCCATCATTATCTCCAGGAGAGAAATGGAGCTGAGGCCGCAAAGGTTGCAGAGAGAGGCATTTTATTCCAGGCTCCATTAACAGTCTATAGTTATTGCGACCGTAGGTCGCATTTACTATCAAACCCTGCACAAAGTGTAAGTCCGTCCGTCCGTCAGTCCGTCAGTCCGTCAGTCAGTCTGTCTGTCACACCTCACACGTCACACTCTTGCCCTGCTCATATCTCCGCAACCGTTGCCCCGATCCATGCCAAATCCCCCGGAGCCCCAGGTCCCTGGGGGACCCCCAGATGTAAAAAATGACCAAATGTGCTAAACTGACCAAATGACCACCCCAACGGGGCTGCTCACGGGGAATTCCCGGGGACCACCGACTCCTGGTGCTCCAGAACGGATGCAAAAGTGGTGGCGCCCCCAGTGGAGGACCCCCTACACTGCAGCTCACATAAAATGCCGTAACTCCGGCTAGGAGCGACCGGGACAGCCGGGGCCGGTACCTATTCGTCCGCCTTGCCGGCGCGGAGACCCCACCCCTCATTTCTCACATGGCCCTCTTCTAGCGCCACCATGAGGCCGATTCTTGCAAAACACATTTTTGGACACTGCTCCTACAATTTTTGCCCTAAAATCACGCAAATCGGTACACAGTATGTCTACACTCATCCCATCAACATGAATCTCTCCCATATAGCGCCACCTCCAGGCCGATTTTTAAAAACACATTTTTGGACACTGCTCCTACAGATTTTGCCCTAAAATCACGAAAATCACTACACAGTATGTCTACACTCATGTCATCAACATGGATCAGGAAGATTTTGGCAAAACACATTTTTTCCCTATTTGTGGAGATAAGTGACCTACGGTCGCTTATCTCCCGATTAGGGAGCCTTACTGGTACTGTAGCAGTGGTTCTCAAACTCTTTCAGGTCAAGGCCCCCAACTTAACGTAGGCCTATTAGTCGTGGACCCCATTCTGAAAGGATGTTGTGCCAGCTATAGGAACCCTCAGATTTGTATTGTTAAAGTATTTAAAAAATATTCAAGATTTGTTGGATTATTTCAAGATGTTTTGAAAATAGCAGATCTGCAAGCACGGGTCACAACAGCTCTGGAGCTGCCAAGAGTGTCGGTGGTCCTAAGCTAATCTTGCAATCTACTGAGGAGCAGTCAGTGCCAAATGTCTTGTGTACTCTGCCAGTAGGCCACAGAAGTATCTCAGTATCTAACCTATTACATTTCACAATTATGACAATTTACTTTAATTGTCCAGAATTTGGTGTCATACTGTACATCATAGACACTCAGGGACCATGCAGATTGGGAATGATGCAAAGTCAGCAACCTCACCTGTTTCGATAGATGGATTGATAGATACCTTTATTTAGCCTCGTAAACCAGGCTCCCCCTGCCAGGCCGGAGGAGTCTAGTTTACTAGGCTAACCTTTATTATCCCCAAGAGGGAGAATCAGTCACCCAGCGACAGTTATAAGATTACAAAGTTACAATGAAGTATGAGAAGAAAAGAAGAAAAGGTACTGTTGTGTACAGTGAAAAAACTAAACAAAAAAGAGCAGAATCAACAATGCAGAGCAGTCGTAACCGTGGCTAAAAGAATCAAAAATATAAGACATAATAGGTGCAAAGTATGCAAACATGACGCAAAGCCAAGCCAATGTGTCGAGTTGGCCAATGTGTTTTGGGTTCTTGAAAACCGTCCAATTAAAAATATCCAATCGGCACTGCACTCATCTGAGGGACCAACTAGGTTGGAGAGACATAGCGACAAGTTTTGAGGACAATTGCTCGGACAGCTCCCAAGTTATACTCGACACGCACGCACACACACACACACACACACACACACACACACACACACACACACACACACACACACACACACACACACACACACACACACACACACACACACACACACACACACACACACACACACACACACACACACACACACACACACACACACACACACACACACGTCCCCCCCCCCCCCATTCCTCCTGCCACTTCTGTGTTTATTTTCCACTCTGTGGCTTTCATGGGGTGTCTATCGTTCCATCCATCATCCTGCTAGCTGCCTTTGTTGTTTTTCTCGCTCTCTCAAAGAGCTGTTTAATGTGTACCCGTTACCTTTGCACTCCCTTCTGACGCTGGCAGGCCGTGGTCCATGTTGTGTCGGCCGTTTGAGTGTGTGAGTGTGATTGAGGGCGCGTGTGATTGAGTGTACGTGCGTCCGTGTGCTTGCGCGTGCATGCGTTTGCTCGCATGCCTTGACATAAACGCTTGTGACGGATGATCATAGCCAACTCATGATGAAGCCAGAACACTCACTCTCTCTCTTTCTCTCTCTCTGACACACACACACACACACACACACACACACACACACACACACACACACACACACACACACACACACACACACACACACACACACACACACACACACACACACACACACACACACACACACACACACACACACACACACACACAGGTTCTGTCTCTTTCCTCTCTCTTAATTTTTATTTCACCAGCTTTCCTCCTCTGCTCCAGTCCTGGGATATCCTCTCTTCTCCAGCCTCATCATCTCAATGTTTGGATCAAGGTCTTTCCTGTTTCACCCAACAGTAGCTTTCCGGCAGAACCAGACCGTGCAGACGAAAGCTAGTTAGCTGACAAATGCTGGGTATGGTGGATTGTGTGTGTGCGCGTGTGCGTGCGTGCGTGCGTGCGTGCGTGCGTGCGTGCGTGTGTGTGTCAGTCACCTCCCAGCGTACAGTAGCAGCAGGAAGGCAGATAGCACAGATAGCGTCTGCAATTTTCCAGCCTGCCAGGCTATTACTGTTCTGCAAAGAGAAGCTTCCTAATTGAGGGAGTTTGAGGGATTTAGAAGAGCGGGTATGAACTTGGGAGGAAATGGTGTGTGACCGAGCGTGCGCATGTGTGTTGGTGTGTGTGTGTGTGTGTGTGTGTGTGTGTGTGTATGTGTGTGTGTGATGTGTGATGTATGAAAGTGCCACTTTGATTTAATCCTTTCCAGACCCCTTGCTGTTAATTTCCACTGTTACCGTGGCTCCCACAAAAAAACAACTTCCTCTCGTTCTGCCACTTCATAGTTCCTGATTCATTAGCGGTCTGTGGCTGGCTGGAGGACATTTCCATCCAATTGTACGAGCAATACCCGTTTCCTCCCCTGATAGTGCAATTCATTCGCTCTCGCGCCATTCTGCTCACGCAGAACGCGTCAACGTGTGCATGTGTCTGCTGAAGGACCGACATCTTAGAACCACTTCTAAAATTCTGCCCGAACCCGACCATACCCTAAAATGTATGCTAATTAGTCGGGCCTCGGCCCGCCCAGTTAGGGCCCAGTTAGGGCCGGGACTCGGGCCGGTAGGGCCCAGTTAGGGCCTTGCCTTCATTTTCAGTCACGTTGAGAACTCTACCACGGCTTCCCTATTCAGGTGGGGGAACGTTAGCCAAAACTATAGACCATAAATATGAATGGACAGCGTCACAACAATTGTTTCTACTCTTCATCTCTCTCTCTCTCTCTCTCTCTCTCAGCTAAGGTTTCCTTAGTCTGAAAAGGGTTGAGGGCCCCTGCACTAGCCTATAAGGGGAATACCCCCTTAGCTGGGGGAGATATTAACTTTTTGGTCTTCAGGCAGAGGCTCTGAGCCCCTGCTGTTTTCCACTCTCTAACAAAGCTCACAACGCGTCGCATTGTGACGCGATTGTAGATCGGCAATTGTTTTTGGCAAATGTTCCGCCCAAGGATAATGGACGTTGGGGATATTTTGATTATCACGATAATATCGTAAATCACAATTTCTTTGGTGACAATAATCGTGATATGACATTTTCATATCGTCCCATCCCTACTTCTCCTTCCCCAAATCTCTGTCCTTCACCTCCAGTGACCAGCTCAAGAGATGGAATGCACAGGCAAGCCCAAAGCACTTCTAGAGTCTTCTATCCGCAAGGATTAAATGTAAATGATGGCATACATTAGGCATGCAGACATCCAAATGTGAAAAGGGAACTGGCCACAGTATAGCAAACTTCAGCCGGCATCACTTTCAAATGAGGTTTGTAGGGCATGCCCTCAGTGACAGCCAGCTCGCAGACTGCTTTAAGAATGTAGTCCGAAGCTCTCAATGGACAGCCGATGGCAATGTACAGAAACTATGCTGAGGAGATTCATGAAGTGACAGAGAACTGCTCACTAAACGCTGCAGACAACCAACTTGAGTAAAAGTATCAAAACTGAAATGTAGAAATACTCTGTTACGTAAAGTTAAGTAAAAAAAAGGTTTGGAATTTGAAAAGTACAAAAGTATTGGTATCAAAACGTACTTAAAATACCCAAAGAAATGTACTCATGCAGAATGTCCCCATTTCACATAAAATGTAATAATAATTCTTGAAATGACGTGTGAAGGCTTGTATTTGCATGCTTGTTGTTGTATTGTTGCTACCAGGGGAGCTGCCTTGGTGTTTTCCCTTTAGTTTGGTATCCACAACTCCTTCATGAAGATAACCCTAATGGGCCACTATTATATTCATCCACTATGGCTCCTTTTGCTGGTTTTCAAGCTTGTGCTGTATGTTTATTTGACCAACTACAGCAATGCTTATAGGATGAGACACTGTGGAGGCAGATATATGACTAATATACGTCATACTATACTGCACAGTGTATGTCCACATTCACAGATTGCCTGCAACGTCCCATGCGGCTAGTGCTGTGCGCTCTGTCGTACTGTATGTTCTCCATGGGTGTATTCTGCTACACCAGCCTATGTGTGACCCCTTCGCTGCCTTCCTGCACTGCTCAGGCAAATATAGAGAGAGAGATGTAGTGGCTTGTGTGGCAGCAAAGCCGCCCTCCGAACATATCCCAGAGAAAGCGTTTCCCCATTTCCCCTGTACTGTTACATAATGAATGACAGTGACAGGCGGGGAACACACACACACACGATATAGAGAGAGACAGCTTTGTGTGTGTTCCTGTGTGTGTGCGTGCAAATGTGGATGTTCTTGTGTGTACATGTTCATGTGTGATGCGTGCGTGTGTGTGTGTGTGTGTGTGCGTGCGTGTGCATGCTCGCACGTCTGTCTGTCTGTCTGTCTGTCTGTTCATGCGATCATTGTGTGCAAGGAAAGAGGGATGTGAGAAGGATGGGATGGGGAAGGGGGCAGAGAGACAGAGAGAAAACTAATTGGCACAGCACTGTAAGCATCATGCGGGCCACAGGCTGCTCCAAGTGGGGAGAGAGACTGCCACAGACAATCCAAGTCAATTTTCCCACTCAGCGGAGAGAGCTGAGGCATGCTTTGACATTGTGTTTTATCTCAGCGGGCCCCCCTCACTCATGTCAGGAGCTGGCATGGTCAGAACGAGAGGGAGAGAGAGAGAGAGAGAGAAAGCAGGGACGTGCAGGCCATTGGGAAAAGCGGGACAACTCCCGAACGGCCCGTTCATTCCCGGCCGGTCCAGGCCGACCATTAGGAAAAAAATCAAAATAAAATGTCTGCCTTTGTTCCATTTTGGGGTCTGGGCCAAGCCCCCAGAACCCAGGGCTAGATTTGAAGCAACCCCGATGGTGGCCAAAGTTGGAACTGCAGCCTAAACGCGCATTTTGGCCCCGCCCCCTCCACTCCAGACAGGAGAGGAGAGCAGCGTGACGTCATTTTGGAACCACGGTGGTTCCAATTCCCCCAGAATGCACCTGGATTTAGCTACATGCTAGCACGTAGCCGTTGCTTCAAAACGCCACTGAGCACTTGCATTGAAATGATAGTGGGGGCGGGGCTCGTCCGCTCTCTATTTTATATATACTCTATGGTCTGGGCGGCCAACAAAGTAAATCGTCACTCTTGGGCAGAAACCTTTTATCTCCAAGTTTCAAATTTGTAAATTTTTTCAAAGCCCTGCTTCATCATACAAGGCCGTCGCACAAAAGTAGTGAAAACAGCAGATCTACAAGCACACAACGCCTCGCGGTGTGAGGCGTTGTGTGCTTGTAGATCGGCTGTTTTCACTAGTTTAAATCATTTTTAAAATGATAAATCAAAACAAACAGTTTTGGACATACAAGGTTTCCACCCAACAACGACGAAATATAACTTATGTAATTGGCCCACTGGCTTGTCACTGTCACAAATCTTTGAGTAGCAGCAGTGCTATAGAGCGCTCTATAGCGCGCAATGAGGGCCTCTCCAACTCTTTTTCCCGGGCTGAATCAGGGGCCCAGCACGTCCCTGAGAGAAAGAGTACAGTAATGGGGAAGAAAAAGACAAAACAGAAGCCAAGAATCAAAGATTGGAGTGGACAGGGAGATAGGGAAGAGATGCAGACAAAGGCATTAGAAGACAGGTGACACTCAATCAAGTCCATATATACAGGACTTACTGTATCTCTGCTGCAGTGCAGTCATTGTTTGGCACACAGAGTCATTTAATACAGTTACAGTACATCCAATCGATGGCATCTTTTGCTAATCTCTCAATAAAGTCTGCAGACACTTGCTGTAGCCATTCTGCCGATGAAAGAGCTACTGAAACTGATGGTGATTTACAGTGCATCATTCGTGCTCAGAGTTGTACTGTATATCAAACAGGCAAAACCCAGTATCCTTCTACTGGTAAGACACATCGGGGCGACAAGCGAGTGAGGTCGCGCCATGTCTTGCCCATCTGGCCAGTGATGTATATCGGACCAGTTACCCATATATGGAGACCCCTGGTACCCATATATGGAGATGTGCCCAAACATGCTTACTCAGTTATTTGTTATGTGAAAGTCCTGATGTCTATGACATCTGACATCGTACATAAAATCCCTTTTATGCCCATACGTGGAGATCCCTGTCTGTAGAACCAGCCACACAGATATGGGCTGTCTTGGCCATCTGTCTTGGCCATATATGGATTCTGTTAGTGTGGTATGTGGCCGATGTGGCCTCCATATACGTATGGGCATTCCCATATGAAGTCCTGTTAGATATGGGATTAATATTGATGACATCAGCGAACTCCATATATGGGCATAAAAGGGATTCTGTTAGTGTGGTTCCCCTGACGTGACAATGATGTCAGAGCATGATAACAGAGCGGTGTCACATACTAAATTGTGACTGAAGGTCGCAATTAATTCACTCGGAAAGCATCCGACCAAACGGTCTCCACCTTGGCGTGGGACGTGCGTGCATTTGACCCCGAGGTGTGCAGTCGCCAATCAGACAGACAGACAGACGAACGGCTTCCGAGAACAGGAAAAAGAGAGAGCAAAAACACGAGTATCTGTATCCGTCTGCCCATGGGTCAGAGGAGGACGCAGACATTATCCTTGTGTTCGTGAGATTGGCTTCCCTGATTGGCTAAGGCAAACCCTGACCCATCGACTTCACGGACTGACGGAGCTTCGCGGAACGTTTGTGCCACAAAGCCATTAGAAATGGAACAGAAAGTGGTCAAAAGTCATATGGAAGAATGGGATAGAGCAGTGGTCTTTAACGTTTTCAGGCCAAGGACCCCTTAGTTGAGAGAGAGATGAAGCAGACCTTTTCATAGATTCCATAGTCTCATCGTTGGACAGCACGATCATCAGTGTATTTTGGATTCATGTCAATGTGTGTTTTCAGATATTTAACCACTTGAACCGACAATACTTAATAAATGTGACTTCACTCTGTACTAGTCTGCTCTTTTCCCCCATAGACTAAAGCTCTTTGCTGAAAATAGCTGCGAGGCGTTGTGAGCTTGTAGATCTGCTATTTTTGGCTAAAGTTCTCAGAATAAGGACACTAGGGTTCATTTGGTTAATATAGAAAAGGAGAAAAAAAGCTTCTATCACTCAAAGATTTGGAGGACCCCCTGTAGTAACTCTGAGGATCCCCTAGGGGTCCCGGACCCCCTGTTGACCCCTGGGATAGAAGAACAAGTAGTTATGTTGGGAAGGAGAAGAAGAAGGAATGCACCAGCACCACAGACGCTGTCTGGTGCCTTCCACATACTGTGCCCAGGGGCGTCACAAGGGGTAGGAAAGTGGGACTGAGTTACTGGGGCCCAAGGTGGAGGGGCCCCCCTTATAACTTTATCTATTGAAAAATAGCAGATATACAAGCTCACAGCGCGGCACCGAGTGCCGCGCTGCGAGCTTGTAGATCTGCTATTTTTGAAAAGTTGTGAAAATGTGTGAAAATCTTTGAATATATGTATTTTTTAAGCGAACGTTTCTAACTAAAACTTTGCTTCTGGGGGTCCCTGGAACTAAATATTTTGAGATCGGGGTCCGTGGCCAAATACATATCATCTTGGGGGTCCTTGACATAGGTTCCTTGCACACATTTTCACGATTTTTCAAAAATAGCAGATATACAAGCTCGCAGCGCGGCACTCGGTGCCACGCTGTGAGCTTGTATATCTGCTATTTTTCAATAGTTAACATTCATGGGGGGCCCGCAGTGAATCCTTGTACCCATGGCCCAGAATTTGGTGTGACGCCCCTGACTGTGCCCACCTGCAATCCAGCGTGCATCTCCCTGCCACGCTGAATAAAACATTGTACGAGACCCACTTTGTGCTCGGCCATTACTTCTTAACAGCTCTATTTTTATAAGCTAGCTGCCATTAGCATTGACACACAGAGGCCATCAGCTCCCTCACATGCGTGCTTCAGTATGCACTTGCCCCGGTGGAACTCCACATGAGATGATGTAACGTGAAATGTGACCATATGGGAAGTACAGCAAGAGAGGGCCAAAATGCAGACCACGGGGGATGTCATAAATACGACTATACCCTATAGCAGGGGTCCTCAATAGGCGGACCGCGGTCCATGTCCGGACCACGAGGCACCGCCGACCGGACCCAGGACGAATTATAGTAAAAAAAATAAAAAAATAAAAAAATCTGAAAATATCTCGTTTCCACTTCTCGTTCACTTCATTGCATGCGCTCTGAGACTGTGTGTGTGCGTGTGTGAGAGAGAGAGACAACGACGCGCTGATTGGCTGATGCCGGGATACATAGTATTATGGGATGTCATCTCTATGACAACGACGCGCTGACAGGCTGTTACCACAGACCGTGCGTGGAAGCTTTCAGAGCAGGCAGCTAGCAGCTAGCTCTAGCTGCAGCCTGCAACAGTGCAACTAGTTATAAATCAGTGGGTTTCATTCACGCACATCAACATCAACGTGTGAATACGTTTGCAGGATTGTAATCTTCTCTCAGGAGAGTTTGTCGCGACGCGCCACGGCCCGTGACGGCCGCCTCTCTTTCTGCATGGTGAGCTGCACGCAGTACTCGGTACATTACAGGAGTGAGCCACGAGCTGTTTCGTCAATCGTCACCGACGCGCAACAACTTGTTTTCAGATCGATATTCACGTTGCGACACAAGCATAAATTATTCGAAGATTATCCCAGTTTGTTAAAAGAAACCAGAGCAACTAACACTAGTGCAAAATATCTCTGCTCCACATTGATTTACTACTGTTTTCCTTTCAATGGGTTGTTGTTGTTCTTTAGTCAAGTGAAGTGAGGTCCCCAAATGATTTTGGAGGACTCAGAGACAGAGTCCCCAGGCCAGGCCAGGCCAGATGACA